>NC_088229.1:58274293-58551793 GCF_036934945.1 Oncorhynchus masou masou
GTTGGCTCTCCTGCCCATTCGGGTGGTGCTCGCGGTCGTCGTCACCGTCCTATTAGCCACTACTGATCCTTTTTTTCGTGTATCTGTTGGTTTTGTCTAATTGGTTTCACCTGTGTGTTGTTTAGTTAATTAGTATCTGTATTTATGTAGGTTGTCCCGCCCTTGTGTTTTGTGCGGGATTGTTATTTTGTCATTTCGTTTTGTCTGTCGGTGTTTGCTGTTTGTTTTTCTCCCGGTTATTCTTTTCCCTGTTTTGGAGTTTTTCACCCTGTCTTGCTTTTGGGTTGACTCTTGTTTTGTACACCGGAGAATAAACTTTATTATCCGCATTTCTGCTCTCTGCGCCTGATTCCACCCACCTTGATCAGACGTGACAGAATCCCGCACCTGACCATGGAATCAGCAGGAGCAGCAGCGTTTCCTCTCCCATCGATGGAAGAGAGGGTCCTCCATCATACCAGCGTGCTTCACCGGATTGGTTCTGCTATGGACCAAATGATGGAGAGAATGGATCGATGGGAGAGGAGTGGCCTCCCCACATCTTCTTTACCCACCCCTTCTCCAGCACCTCCTGTTCCTGCGACCTCATCTGGCTCTGGGGCTCTTCGGCTGACACTCCCAGGGGCGTTTGACGGATCGGCGGCTGGGTGCCAGGGTTTCCTCCTTCAGCTGGAATTATACCTGGCTACCGTGCGTCCTGCTCCCTCTGGAGAGGAGAGAGTGTGCGCCCTCATCTCCTGCTTGACTGGGCGAGCCCTCGAGTGGGCTAACGCAGTTTGGAATGGTCCGGACTCTGCTAAGGATAATTACCCAGAGTTCACCCGCCGATTTCGAGCTGTTTTTGACCATCCACCGAGGGTCGGGCGGCGGGTGAACGGCTGTTCCACCTGCGTCAGGAGACGAGGAGCGAACAGGATTTTGCCGTTGAGTTCAGGACTTTAGCAGCAGGAGCAGGATGGAAGACAGGGCCTTGATTGATCATTTTAGATGTAGTCTCAGGGAGGACGTCCGCAGGGAGCTGGCATGTCGAGACACCACATTCACACTCGATGGTCTTATCGATCTGGCTATCCGTCTCGACAACTTGCTGGCTGCTCGCGGGCGTTCGGATCAGGTCCTGTCGTTTCCTATCCCCAGCCCCCCAGATCCTATCCCTATGGATTTGGGAGGTACAGCGTCAAGGAGGACTGGAGGAGGAGTATTCTCCTGCACCAGTTGTGGTCGACGAGGGCACACGTCCGACCGGTGCTGGAGGAACTCGTCTAGGAGTCGGGAGGACAGGCAGAACACTGCTCGATCACCCCAGGTGAGTAAGCACCAAACTCATTCAGAGCTTCCTGTCGGTCATGTGTTTGTATTGATTTCTTTCCCGGGTTTTTCCCCATTTCTACAGCATAAGGCGCTAGTTGATTCAGGCGCAGCTGGGAATTTTATGGATCGTGGGTTTGCGTTGAGGCTAGGGATTCCCCTGGTGTCGTTAGATCGACCTTTCTCCGTGCACTCCTTAGATAGCCGACCATTAGGGTCAGGAGTAATTAGGGAGGCTATGGTGCTGCTGGACATGGTAACGCAGGGTGATCATAAGGAGCAGATTAGCCTGTTCCTTATAGATTCACCTGCGTTTCCAGTGGTGTTGGGGGTTCCCTGGTTAGCTCAACACAACCCAGTGATTTTCTGGCGAGAGGGGGCTCTTAAGGGGTGGTCAGAGGAGTGTTCAGGTAGGTGCATAGGAGATGCCGTTGGTGCGACCTCGGTGGAGAGTCCAGACCAAGTTTCCACCGTGCGCATTCCCTCTGATTATGCCGATTTGGCTATCGTTTTCAGTAAAGGGAGGGCGACCCAATTACCACCTCATCGCCGAGAGGACTGTGCGATAAACCTTCTGGAAAACGCTGCACTTCCTAGGAGTCACGTGTATCCATTGTCCCAGGAAGAGACAGTTGCGATGGAAACATATGTTTCCGAATCGCTGGGACAGGGATACATTCAGCCCTCCATATCACCCGTCTCCTCAAGCTTCTTTTTTGTGAAGAAGAAGGATGGAGGTCTGCGTCCGTGTATTGATTATAGAGGTCTAAATTCCATCACAGTGGGGTTTAGTTACCCCTACCTCTCATCGCTACGGCAATGGAATCATTTCACGGGCGCAATTCTTCACAAAACTGGACCTGAGGAGCGCGTATAATTTGGTACGTATCAAGAAAGGAGATGAGTGGAAAACCGCATTTAGTACTACCTCTGGTCATTATGAATACTGCGTCATGCCATACGGGTTGAAGAATGCTCCAGCCGTTTTTCAATCTTTCGTAGATGAGATTCTCCGAGACCTGCTTGGGCAGGGAGTGGTAGTGTACATTGATGACATTTTGATTTATTCTGCCACACGCGCGGAGCATGTGTCTTTGGTGCGTAAAGTACTTGGGCGACTACTGGAACATGACCTGTATTGCAAGGCGGAGAAATGTGAGTTTTTCAAACAGTCCGTTTCTTTGCTGGGGTATCGTATTTCCACCTCCGGGGTGGTGATGGAGGATGATCGCGTTACAGCCGTGCGTAATTGGCCGACTCCGACCACGGTGAAAGAAGTGCAGCGGTTTTTAGGGTTTGCCAATTACTACCGGAGGTTTATCCGGGGTTTTGGTCAGGTGGCTGCTCCCATTACCTCACTGCTGAAGGGAGGACCGGTGCGCTTGCGTTGGTCAGCAGAGGTGGATAGAGCTTTCAGTCGTCTGAAGGAGCTGTTCACCAACGCGCCCGTGTTGGCGCATCCGGACCCCTCTTTAGATTTCATAGTGGAGGTGGATGCGTCCGAGGCTGGGGTTGGAGCCGTGCTGTCCCAACGCTCGGGCGTGCCATCCAAACTCCGCCCGTGTGCTTTCTATTCGAGCATACTCAGCCCAGCGGAGCGAAACTATGATGTGGGGGACCGGGAGTTGTTAGCTGTAATCAAGGCCCTGAAGGTGTGGAGACACTGGCTTGAGGGGGCTAAACACCCTTTTCTCATCTGGACTGACCATCGTAATCTCGAGTGCATCCGGAAAGCTAAGAGACTAAATCCACGTCAGGCTAGATGGGCCATGTTTTTTACTAGGTTCCAGTTTACCCTCACATATCGGCCAGGCTCCCAAAACACTAAAGCTGACGCACTGTCTCGCCTATATGATACCGAGGAACGGCTAGTAGAGCCAACTCCCATCATTCCACCGTCATGTCTCGTGGCACCGGTGATATGGGAGGTGGATGCTGAGATAGAGAGGGCCTCACGGTCAGAGCCGGCTCCTCCTAACTGTCCAGTTGGGTCCAAGTACGTGCCGAGGTTGGTCAGGGACAAGCTGAATAGGTGGGCTCATACTCTTCCCTCCTCGGGTCATCCTGGTATCAAGAGGACAGTGCAGAGTCTGAGAGGGAGATACTGGTGGCCCACACTGGCTAAAGACGTGAGATTTTATGTCTCCTCCTGCTCAGTGTGTGCTCAGAGCAAGGCTCCTCGGCACCTGCCTAGAGGTAAATTACAACCTCTCCCCGTTCCACAACGGCCGTGGACACATTTATCGGTGGATTTTCTTACCGACCTTCCCCCATCCCAGGGAAGTACTACGATCCTGGTCGTTGTGGATCGGTTTTCTAAGTCCTGTCGTCTCATTCCGTTGCCCGGTCTTCCTACGGCCCTGCAGACTGCTGAGGCTTTGTTTACCCATGTCTTCCGGCACTATGGGGTGCCTGAGGATATCGTTTCTGATCGGGGTCCCCAATTTACGTCAAGAGTGTGGAGGGCATTTATGGAGAGACTGGGGGTCTCGGTTAGCTTAACCTCAGGTTTTCACCCCGAGAGTAATGGGCAGGTGGAGCGCGTTAATCAGGACGTAGGCAGGTTTCTGTGGTCCTATTGTTGGGACCGGCCTGTTGAGTGGGCAAGGTATGTTCCATGGGCCGAACTAGCCCAGAACTCCTTACGCCACTCCTCTACTAACTTGTCTCCTTTTGAGTGTGTGTTAGGTTACCAGCCGGTCCTGGCTCCATGGCATCAGAGTCAGACCGAGGCTCCTGCGGTGGAGGAATGGGTACAGCGCTCCAAGGACACCTGGAAAGCCGTTCAGGACTCATTACGGTTAGCGGGAGAGCGGCAGAAGAGGAGCGCTGACCAGCACCGCAGTGAGACCCCCGTGTTTGCACCAGGGGACAGGGTCTGGCTCTCGACCCGAAACCTGTCTCTCCGCCTGCCCTGTCGGAAGCTGGGGCCGCAGTGTGTAGGGCCGTTCAAAGTCCTGAGGAGAATAAACGAGGTGTGTTATAGGTTACAACTTCCTAGGTATTATCGTATTAACACCTCGTTTCATGTGTCTCTCCTTAGGCCGGTGGTGGCTGGTCCCCTGCAAGAAGGTGAGGTGCCTGAGGTCCCTCCGCCCCCTCTAGACATCGAGGGGTCCCCGGCTTATACTGTTTGACGCATTCTAGATTCGAGACGCCGGGTGGGGGGCCTACAGTACCTCGTGGATTGGGAGGGGTACGGTCCGGAGGAGAGATGCTGGGTTCCGGTGAGGGATATTTTGGATCCTTCTCTCCTGAGAGATTTCCACCGCCTCCACCCGGATCGCCCAGCACCTCGTCCTCCGGGTCGTCCTCGAGGACGGTGGCGGCGCGCTGCGGGAGCCGCGCGTCAGGGGGGGGTACTGTCACGACTTCCGCCGAAGTTGGCTCTCCTGCCCATTCGGGTGGTGCTCGGCGGTTGTCGTCACCGTCCTATTAGCCACTACTGATCCTTTTTTCGTGTATCTGTTGGTTTTGTCTAATTGGTTTCACCTGTGTGTTGTTTAGTTAATTAGTATCTGTATTTATGTAGGTTGTCCCGCCCTTGTGTTTTGTGCGGGATTGTTATTTTGTCATTTCGTTTTGTCTGTCGGTGTTTGCTGTTTGTTTTTCTCCCGGTTATTCTTTTCCCTGTTTTGGAGTTTTTCACCCTGTCTTGCTTTTGGGTTGACTGTTGTTTTGTACACCGGAGAATAAACTTTATTATCCGCATTTCTGCTCTCTGCGCCTGATTCCACCCACCTTGACCAGACGTGACAAGATGGTCACTGCTTTTCAAAATGTGTTGCATTACGGGGATAAAATTTGTCTGACTTGCGCTTACATTTCAACTGCATGAACTTTACAAAAAACATGTCATCAAAGGTCATGCAGGTTTTGATGAAGTCAGCTTCAAGTTGCTACAGTTGTTTCTGGCTAGTGGGAGACACTACAATGGGAGTTATTGTCCCAAAGGCAGGAAGGCAGGCGGTTTGCTTATCGTGGACAGGTTTTGGTGTGAGTGAATCCTCTCGCTTCACCTCTTCCTCTGATCTGACCAAATATGTGAATTTTGACGTGATTCATGTATATAAAAGATATATACAAATTAATGTAATATTTGAGACCATCTCTCTCACCAATTTGATTTTACAATGTACACACATATGGCTTTAGTTTGTGAGTATGTGTCACAACTTCTGCCAAAGTCGGCCCCACTCCTTGGTCGGGCGGCGTTCGGCGGTCGTCTTCACCGGCTTTCTAGCCATCGCCGCTCCATTTATCCATTTGTTTTGTCTTGTTCCCTGCACACCTGGTTTTCATTCCTCAATCACACTACATGTATTTATTCCTCTGTTCACACTCATGTCTTTGTGTGAGATTGTTTTGTGTTACGTGTCTATGTTGACACTCTTTTCTGGTATGCGTTTATTCTGTTTTATTTCACGAGGTATGTTATTGTGTTTATACAATATTATTGTGTGTCACGGCTTTCTTCTTGGGAAGGAGAGGCGGACCAAAACACAGGGTGGTTATAGTTCATGGTTCTTTAATAAGAAAACTCAAACATGAACAAACTACAAAACAATAAACATGAAAACCGTAACAGTCCTAACTGGTGCATTAAACACAAAGACAGGAAACGATCACCCACAAAATACCCAAAGAATATGGCTGCCTAAATATGGTTCCCAATCAGAGACAACAATAAACACCTGCCTCTGATTGAGAACCAATCAAGGCAACCATAGACTTACCTAGACACCTAAACTGAACACAACCCCATAAATCTACAAAAAACCCTAGACAAGACAAAACACATAAATCACCCATATCACACCCTGGCCTAACCAAAATAACAAAGAAAACAAAGATAACTAAGGCCAGGGAGTGACATTGTGACTGTTTGAGCGTTGGCACTTTTGCATTGGCTGGAGGTTTCGACGCAGTGGCGTCCGTCTGTTGGTTTCTCCTGCCTAAATAAAGTGTGCGCCTGTTCACTCTCTGCACTCCTGCACCTAACTCCCCTCCCAGTACGCACGCCATTGACAGAATGTGATTTGGGGATTAGATACATATTTATTTAGACATTATAAAGAAAACATTTTTGAAACAAGGCCAGCTACGTTCACACTGCTATATTGACCTGAGCTTTGCTGTTGGGAAACCACTACAGTGTGCAACTTTCAGCTGTCGCAGATGCATCGCCCCTGTCGACTTCTGTCTGTAGTTGCCTTTAGTAGACTTACAACTTGAACACCCCCAATATAATATGACTAACCAGAATAAAGAACCCTGTTTGTTTCTTCAAAAGGTTATTTGGGGAGCCTTTGAGTTTGAGACTGGTTCTATACAGAACCTTAAGAAAAGGGTTCTTTATAGCACCATAAAGGTAATATAAAGAACCATTAAAAAACAGTTATTTGTAGTACCAAAAACAGGTTGAAACGATGGCAGAATCCTTTTTTGGTGCTATATAGATTATAAATAAACGTGTTTTATGGTTCTTTACAGAACTGTTGAAAAGGGTTAAATATAGCACACTGTAAAAAAAGCCAACTTTGCTTGATCAGCATTTTTCTGTGAGTTGAGTGGATTTCAAAAGAACAAGAATTTGAGCTCATGTGTTAAAGTTTGTTTATTTAACAAACTGCTCGAAGTGAGCTGAATTTGAAAAAGTTTGTTGAGTAAAATTTCAAATTAATGTTTGCTCAAAAACCCTCAAAACCACGCCAATCATTACCATTTTTCTCAGCATGCTCTATTGCAGGTTGATTATCAGAATTGTTCGTTTTAATCTGTGTTTTTGCATGTACATTGATTGGTTGATTAATCTTACACTACACAAACATAAATAACATACATTTTTCTAAACTAATCCAATCTCTTAGTAGTTTGACTTTTTACACATGTTACTGAGATGGTTGTTCCAGTTTATATGATTTTGGTTGGCTCCACAAAGAATCAATTATCTATCCTGGCAGTTATTCTCAGTGCAAGTTGAGTGATTAAAAGTTCCAGTTGTTGGATATTTGCCTGGATTCCAACATGAATTACACACGGGCCATTTAGTGTGGAACGGAGTTATGCAGGAACTCTGAATTTTCAGACTAACAAACCATACGACTCTTTCAGTCTGCACTGTTCAAGTAAATGTGTATTTGTAAATGTTTTAAAAGTAGTGATTGTGCACAGAGTTATAAGGTTTGTTCAACTTTGAAATCAATGGATTTTGTTTGGCATACATTTTAAAGTGATAATAATTCTGTAACCATGGAAATACCCACATCACTTTGCAAACCAGCATAATGTGACTTGCAGGCTTGATGTGCCTGTAAAGCAGGAGTCTCAGACCATTGCATTAGGGTGTAACTAGGCCCTTAAAGAAAGGCCTTATGATATGTCATTTATTGTCATAGAGTTACATTTTACACTGCAAAATATACAAATAAGACTAAAAAACTTGAATTGTATGTTCACTCAACCCAAAATGCAATGTTGAGTGAAAATACAAATCAATTTGAGAATTCATGTTGGTTGGTTCAGCTACAGTGCATTCGGAAAGTATTCTGACACCTTTTCCACATTTTGTTAGTTACCGCCTTATTACAAAATTGATAAACTTAATTGTTTTCCTCATCAATCTACACACTATACCCCATACTGACAAAGCAAAAACAGTTTTTAAGAAATTTTTGCAAAACAGAATTACCTTATTTACATAAGTATTGAGACCCTTTGCTATGAGACTCGAAATTGAGCCCAGGTGCATCCTGTTTCCATTGATCATCATTGAGATGTTTCCACAACTTTATTGGAGTCCACCTGTGGTAAATTCAATTGATTGGACATGAGTTGGAAAGGCACACACCTGTCTATATAAGGTCCCACAGTTGACAGTGCATGTCAGAGCAAAAACCAAGCCATGAGGTCGAAGGAATTGTTCGTAGAGAATTGTTAGTAAAAACTTCTGAAGCATCGAAGGTCCCCAAGAACACAGTGACCTGCATCATTCTTAAATGGAAGAAGTTTGGAACGACGAAGACTCTTCCTAAAACTGAACAATCGGGGGGAGAAGGGCCTTGGTCAGGGAGGTGACCAAGAACCCAAGCTGAGCAATCGGGGGGAGAAGGGCCTTGGTCAGGGAGGTGACCAAGAACCCAAACTGAGCAATCGTGGGGAGAAGGGCCTTGGTCAGGGAGGTGACCAAGAATCCGATGGTCACTCTGACAGAGCTTCAGAGTTACTCTGTGGAGATGGGAGAACCTTCTAGAAGGACAACCATCTCTGCAGCACTCTACCAATCAGGCCTTTATGGTAGAGGGGCCAGTGACTTGGAGTTTCTCTGGTCTGTCTCTGGCCTGATGAAAACTAGATTGAACTCTTTGGCCAGAATACCAAGCGTCACGTCTGGAGAAAACCTGGCACCATCCCTACGATGAAGCATGGTGGTGGCAGCATCATGCTGTGGGGATATTTTTCAGCAGCAGAGACTGGGAGACTAGTCAGGATCGAGGGGAAGATAAACAGTACAGAGAGATCCTTGATGAAAACCTGCTCCAGAGCAATCGAACATCTCTGGAGAGACCTGAAAATAGCTGTGCAGCACCGCTCCCCATCCAACCTGACAGAGCTTGAGAGGATCTGCAGAGAAGAATAGGAGAAACTCCCCAAATACAGGTGTGCCAAGCTTGTAGCGTCATACCCAAGAAGATTCGAGGCTGTAATCGCTGCCAAAGGTACTACAACATAGTACTGAGTAAAGATTCTGAATATTTAGGTAAATGTGATATTTTATTTTTTTATAAATCTGCTAACATTTATAAAAAATAGTTTTTGCTTTGTCATTATGGGTATTGCATGTTTGATTAGAGGGGGGGGGACAATTTAATCAATTTTAGAATGAGGCTGAACGTAACAAAATGTAGAAAAAGTAAAGGTGTCTGAATACTTTCAAAGTGCACTGCATACCCAAATGTTGTGCAAACTCAAACTTATTGCAGCTGGTTGCCTTATAATTAATTGTATGTTGAATCAACTTCAATTCTATTGTGTTGAGCAAACTAACAATCCTATCGCTGCTGGTGGCCTAACAATTGTATGTTGAATCAACATATTTGTTTTTACAGTGCACCAAAAAGAGTTCTGCTATTCTTACAGGCCACAACACCTTTATTTGACACAATATAGAACTATTATTACTATTAAGTAATTAAGTGAACTACAGTGAACTGTTACAGTAATAGTATTATATTTTCCCATACCAAGGTAAGCCTTTATGATTTCTGAGTTTCTTCCATTTTTTATGACAATGCATGACTCAAAGTGATAAATAAAGGGGTGATAAGACCCCTTTACTTTGCCTGTTCATGTTTCTTCATTTCCCATTTCTATGGCCATCCCTCTGCTGAAAAATGTCACCTCAAGTTGTACTTCCCGGTCCATTACACACTTCCTCCTCCTTCCTCAACTTCATACTGTTACACAGCATATTGTGTGGGCCACAACTAAATTAAAGCAATTGGACACAATACATACAGTATTTTCCATTAATTGCAGATGATAGTGGTGTGTAGTGGATGGAAAACTCATTAAAGTTGGGGAATGAATAATGAATTAGGGCGAGCTGGTGTTGTGGTAGCTTGGTTTACATCTTCCCTGGGCCGGGCCCTATTTTGTCTCCCATGGGGGGGCAGAGAGGTGGCTAGGGGGCAACCGGTGACAAAGCGAGGAAGGGAGACGGGTAGGCAGAGGGCCATATCAACTTAGCACCCAAGGTGAAAGTGAGGAGAAGGCCGTGCTGATTGGCTAAGCCAGCGCTAGGCTCATCTGGCAAAAATGGAAAAAGACCCAGCTAGCCAGGGGGACACTGAGCCGAAACATGTGGTCTGCAAGGGAACCATGACCACCGGCGGCCATTAGAGGAAACACAACCTAGCCTCTTTGTAGTTCTGTATCTGAGAGAAAAACTCAGTAGTGCTTACTGCAACATGAGAGGTGTTGTATATACCTGATTATGAACGTGGATGAGGTCTTAAAATACAATTTTATATAAAGGCTGCTGTTTAATCTTCTTTTTTTGGTACAGAACAAGATATGGCTGACTTGAAGAGTTGATAAATCATGATATCAGTGACTGTTTCCAAACATTGTTGTAAGACTATGCTCCATGAAAACAATTTACCAAGTTCTTATTCAGTAAGAGGTGGAATGGGTTTGGTAATGCAAATTCATGTAGACTTGTCATTTTAAACTAGCTATACCTTTCAAATGTTTGATAAGACACATGTAATCTCAAAAGGTACCCTAACCTTTCCACCTTGCGGGCTGGCGAAAGTGACAAGTGACACAGAGTGGTCACATGGTGTCAGTGAGTGCCCTGTCTCAGGCGACCAGCCTCACATGGTCAGAGAAGTAACTGGAGCCGGTGTCCCCCTCGGAGAGTAAGGACACTGGCAGAGTCTATCTTAAAATGGAGACTTGACTGGTCATCATCCACTATCTGTATGGCCTCAGTGACATGTAAGTTGACAAAGGCGATACCTGTTTCCGATTCACTGAAACTCAAATGTAATTTAGGCAAAGATTAATAGCATTGGCACATTGTCATTGTGTGTTACCACCATACATTGTCATTGTATCAAAGGATCATTGTCGAGCCTTGGTTTCACTGGGCTAGAATGTCACACAGCAGCAGCTTGTCAAACCACCAGCGGGGACGAACAGAACAAAGACCCAAGGCACACCTAAATATCTCCTTTGACAAAGTCAGGATTCAGAAATCATAATGCTATCCTGGTCCCAGATCTGGAGTTGGCAAGACAGCACAAACAGATCCGGGACGAGCCTGTGAAAATGTTATCTTGCTTTTCTTTCCCACTCATGTCATATGTCATATGATGGATAGACAATGTCCTCCTCCCCCCCATCTCTCACATGTTGTTCACAGCAAGGTCTGATGTTGAGGAAGCTTTTGATAGAGCTTAGCTACTCATTACGCATTCTAACTAACAAAAGACACCTCACTTTCCATTGCGGCCCACTCATTGGGAATGCTAATCTGTCTTTTCATTGCAAGCCTTTTTACCATTTCAGACAGAACCTCTTTGATTATTCTGCTTTACTCAATCACCATCAGTCACCATTCTATCTATAAATAAATAAAGTTAGAAATCACATTGGTGAAAGAGGTAAGAGGAGCCGATTTCTCTCTACCTGTGGAGCACTCTATTTAAAATGTCAGATAGGAGGGTGGTAAGGGAAAGGGGGGAAGAGGAGGAGGCTTAGCTTGGATTCAGGTTGGTATGGTGCCATGACCTCTGCTGTGGGTAGACTCGGCACCCTGGTCAGGGACAAGGCACTCAACCAGCAGAGGATGATTCATTTGTTTGGAGTGTCTGTGATTGCAGAGCCCTAAGAGGAGTTGGTTAGAATGAACACTCTAGATGAATAGTCATCCCAATGCTAGCTCCCTGAAAATTTTCCATCTCTGAACCATACAAATGAATACAGACACAGCACAGATGAATAAGAATAAGACATTGAAACTTTTTGTTTATTTAAAATATGAATGTTTGTAATGAATGAATGTTGGATTTATTATCCATGAATATGAATGAAAGATGTAGATTAATGTAAGAATGGGTGTGCTGTGCACCATCAAACTGCAGGGAAACCCTCATTACATGAATGTACAGACACTGTCTGGAAACTTTGCACTACCTAGTAAGTTGAACTTAAATGAACTGAACTAATGGCTATAGGCTGGACATACAATCAGTCAGCCTATACGGGTCATAGGGACTGCATGGCAACGACGACCTAGTTGCTAAAAATGTCTCTGGCGCATAATTAGTGAGGTAACTAGATTACACAGCGGGATTGGAGAGGAGTGTACAGTGGAGTCTGGAGGAGAGGGAGAGGAGAGACTGGAGATTAATACAGCCTGTTTATTATATTATATATCACATCACAAGAGGCTGCAGAAGGGAGAATGGCTCATAAGAATGTCCAGAAAGGCACAAATATAATGGCATCAAACACATGGAAACCATGTATTTGATACCGTTCTACTGACTCCGCTCAAGTCATTACCACGAGCCTGTTCTCCCCAATTAAAGGGCCACCAACCTCCTGTGTTTCACATGTAATGTAACTACAGTATCTCCCTTCCTCTGTAGTTAACACACAGACAGTTGGCTGACAAAGGTAATCACAGATCAGCATTCTTGCACTGTTTATCATGGAGGTAGTTAGAATGTATGTGTGAATGAGTCATCATAAAGATAACAACATCAAATTGGTATACAGTAAGCCTATGAGTAATATTCAAATGAGGTTGATTTCCATCATAAGAGACAAAGCTGTTCTTTTTCATTATAATGATGATATAATGATCATAATCACTGCCATTTGATCCAAATTACCTTTAACCACAGTGTATTTCAGTTACAGATGACGGATCTCAATTTGACCAATTTCGTCACAATAGAAAAATAATCCTGCAGCTAGAGCATTTGAATGAATATTGAATATTTACACTGAACAAAAATATAAACGCAACATGCAACAATTTCAAAGATTTTACTGACTTACAGTTCATTTGAGGAAATCTGTCAATTCAAATAAAATTCAGTAGGCCTTAATCTATGGATTTCACATCTGTATTTGTTGGTCACAGATACCTTAAAACGTCAATCCAGAGCATCCCAAACGGGCTCAATGGGTGACATGTCTGGTGAGTATGCAGGCCATGGAAGAACTGGGACATTTTCAGCTTCCAGGAATTGTGTATAGATAGATCAGTGTTGTAGTACTCAAGACCACATACTGAGTGTCTTGGTCTTTCAGTGGCATATATTCATGGATGCCAAAGGAAGCCAGGTCTCCAAAAATAATTCAGATTTAGTCTCTCTGTGTTTCATAATTTTCCTTCAATTCACAAGAGGCTGAATGTATCTCACAGGTGAAAGCATCCGATCGTGCGAAACAGCGCTCCTCTGTCTTTCTATGTGTAGGCCTGATCTGATACTGTCTGGTCCAAACGAGTATGACATTGTTCCCGCCTGTAGCATTGAATGCAAAGGAAGCCAGTGAGCATTTGGCCTCCCTTGACAAAAAAAAGTATTAAAAATGTGCCAATCGGCGTTGAGCTAAACTGAGCGAGCTCAACTGTGAATGCAAGCTTGGATTTGGCATGTCTGCTATCAAATTGCTTTGAGAGCATACGTCATTGACAGAAACAACTTGAATTGTTGCATCTCGTTGTGTTGTTATTATCCAGTGGCTAGCTAGCTAGCTAGCTAAAATTGTCCCTATCCTAAATTAGCCATGGATGGAGATAGGGATTGGGACTTGTGGTTTTACTTAACTCTCCATACTGGCCTACGACTATAGCAGTGATTCTGATCCAACCATTAATTCATAAATTGTTGTGCTCCTGGCCTGAGAGGATGGAAGTTCAATATTTGCAGTAGCTAGATGTAGAAGGCAACATAAAACATGAAGCATGAAAGAGAGGAGGATGGCATTGGCGTTTCTCTAAAAGTAGGGTGAGTTAACATGTTTTTCTACTTGCATGGATGCCTGCACACACACATGCTCGCTAAGAGAAATCAGAACCAGGGACAGCCACATCATATTTAGCTTACGTTGATTGGATGAAATTGTTTTTGGTATCTTTTAGTGGTCACTGCATTAGACCAAGCAGAGGTGATTTGATGGTGTTGAAATGTTGAAGTTGAAAAGGTGCTGGAATAGTGGAGGTAGCTTCTGTTTTCTTTGCAACTTGAGGTAACTTTCTGTGGTTCTAAATCAACAGTTGTTAAGTGGTCGGAAAATGTCGGAAACATTAACATGCTTGACCATGCTGTAGGTCATGTAACTGTCTGTTACTGTACATGCAATATACTTTGTGGACTTCACTGGACAAATGTTGCTATCCTGTTTTGTGAGATGCCTTTTTATTGGCTAATAGGCTAGCATATCTATTTGTATAGCAACCTAAAAACTTGGAGCCTAAAGTTAGTTATATAGCTAGCTAGCTGCTAGGAGGAAGTCATGTCATGCCATTGGAGAAGTGGGTGAGTGACTGACTTTTTCCCCTCATATTGTTTTTCGGTGGCTATACACTGCTCGTGACACAGGTGTCATTTTGTTAGCTAGCAAAAACTTGAATGACTGTTATACAGTTAGCATATCTCTTGCGTTTGCAAATTCACTCTGGTTATCTACTCCGATTTCAGAGCACTCTTGTCTGAGTTTGCCAGAGCGCAGCATAACTGATTAACGGCAAGTAAAATTGCCAGAGTGAGGTGTTCTCTGATTTGTGTCTGGAAGTAGCTAGCTAGCAAGTCTAGCCAACTTTAGCCAGTTAGCTTGGGTGCTTGGTTGGGACAAGCATGCATTGGCAGGCAAGCTACAGAAGGATGAGGAGTCAACATTTCCCCATCGTTTATCATTGCAATTTTGACAGCCAACTAGCTGAAAAAATTTGAGAGGGTTTAGATTGTAGTTCATCTTGCTCTGGCTAACATTAGTTGTTGATCTTGTTGAGGTGCATAACTGAGGGAGAGAGAGCCTACCTTTACATGGTTGTTTTAGCAATCGGACTGTAAAGTTCCCAAACATAAGAGGACTCCCGTGTTGTTTACATATTTGCAAAAATCCATTCAGGTGTATTTTGTGGCTTCTGGCAAATGTGTTCTAATGATCTAAATTTGCACTGTTGCAACTGCCTGTACCACACAGTCTTGTTCAAAGTGAATGATGGCAGGCCTGTGTGGAAAATGGCTTATTTGTATAAAGGCTAACTAGCTAACCAACTCCAGTCATGTGCTAACATAAGACAAAACAAATGGAAAATGAAAAGTGGATCGACGATGGCTAGTCGACCGGTGACGCCGACCGCCGCCCGAACAAGGAGAGGAACCGACTTCGGGGGAAGTCGTGACAGTTGTAGCTTGATGTTTAGTAGCTAGCCATATCTACTACTAAAAAGAGAAGAGGTTTTATAGTGAAAATACAAAAGATCTCTTGTAAAACCTCTTCTATTTTTAGTCACTGATTTGGCTACCCGTAGTTGTTTAGTTATCTACCTAGCTAGGTAAGTTAGCAAATGATTAGATTTCGCACCAATGTAACACAGTAGTATGTTATCCAGCAATACACAATATGGGTTTCAGTACATCAACTAAGGTTAGCTAACTAGCTAGCTGCGTGACTTGCAGTAAAAATTACTTACTTAGATAGGCACCATAATTATAATCTGCCCTCTTGGTGCTGACATCGGCTGTAGCTGAGCTTCTAACGTTAGCTAAATCCAACCCTTTATTTCAAATCCTCTTTTCTATATTCCGGTTGAAACATGTATGGTTGAATGTCACCATGTAGCTAATAGATGCTCTATCGTCAAATTAGTGTTCATTAGAGGAACCATTGTGTCAGGTCAGTTCTTTCAGTTTTGCCCAAAGGATTGTTAGTGTCCACCTCCTTTAAAAAAAGCCTGCCTTGGGAGAGTGATGGGGACCAGATGAATCCGCCGATAGGAACATCGCAGAAATACATACAATGACTCTATCGAACAAGGACAACCATATCTAACCCACAGAAACACACAGTAGATCAGGTGAGCAAGATAGCTAGCTAGCTAGATAAGGTTAGCATGCCCGCCAGCTACACTGACAGCTGTCAGTGCCCTATTTGTTGAGGTTTATCAACTCCACATGGAAATTCCCACACGCAGTTTGTGAATATGTATAAATAGCCTTCATAATCTTTCGGAGGTGGATCCTAAACACACATTCCCTCTCTAGGACAGGAAATCACGTCAAAATAGTGGCTTCAACTTCTTCTGGGGTGGGGGGGGTTCTTTAAAATAAAAGTGTCTGGACCGTCCATATTTGAAATGTGTAACTTAATCAAGTCAATCGGGGGGGATTGAGTTATTTGTGCCAGAAGGGCATGGGTTGGAACTGAACCCACACATTCAAAGTAGGCCTATATATGCAGGCCTAACCGCTAGACCACTCCAGGTCACAATTTAACTCAATTATGATAGTTGATTCATAACCTTAGGGCCTCTTTTTCAATAATGTAGTCTAGATTTTTAAAATCATGGACTTTCATGCGTCATTGCACTACATTCTGTAGGCTACCTCACTCTTCCGAATTTCATCTTGTCTTTACATCTGATATTACAGGCCACGACAAAATAGTGATAAAGTTAAGATCCAACATCTGAAGTGCATTCATCTTAAGATAGCTAGGTGAGGCAACCACGTATCACAGTCATAGTAAGTACATTCATCCTCGATAAAGTAGATATCAGCAAAGTCAGTGCTAGTAGGAAAAGACGATAAAGTAGATATCAGCAAAGTCAGTGCTAGTAGGAAAAGACAAGCACAAGTGTTTTTTGTGTGTTTTTAGCGGTGGGGAGATGGGAGGCGGAGAGGGGTTGGGTGCTGTGGGAAGATGGGCAGGGACTGATTTGATTTGTCTCAAAGCAGATACAAATGAGATTTCTCTACTATTCCGTCAGATGCCTCTCGGGTGTAGGCCTATGACAGCGTCTTCATAGTTGTTGACCCTTGACCTGGATCTGATTCACTCTGCTGTGAGGGCAGCTGGACACAATGGACATTAACCCTGTATTGACCATGTAAAATGAAAAATTGAAGGTCAAATACTTTGTGACTCTAACTTTGGAAATCAACACACTGACTTCCTGGACAGACAAGTGGCAGAAATGAGCTGAGGTCTATAAAATCTCAGAGCACTTTAACACTCCCCATGGGCATACTGGAACAAACACAATGCGACACCTGTCAGTCTGATACAGTCAATTGAAAAGATGATAGTTTGACATGTAGGATTGAGATAGCTGATTGCATTCTCAAAAAAAAGAGTGCTATTTAGAACCAATTATCCCTGTAGGAGAACCCTCTGAAAAAAAATCCACATAGAACTCTTTTCCAGGGTTTGGAACCGGTTCAGAGAACAGAACCAAAAACCGGACTTTCTAGGAACAGAATCAGATCCCGGAACAAAAGTTATCTATACTGTTCCAGAACAGAACCGTTATTTGAAAAGCATGGGACCCTGTTAATAGTAACATTATTTTACGCTCTGGGCATTTTTCTCCAGTCCCACAAAAAAAACACAACAAAGCACCTATGCAAAGTCCTCTCTCTGTCAATCAGAAACTTCTTCCAGTGTCTGCCTGCCAGCTGAAAATCTTTGCCAGTGTGTGTGCATGTGAGCTACCTGCCCCTCCCCCTCAAAAGCATAGCTGTAGCCTACTGACATTACAAGCTGGTCTGCACAAGCTCTGAGGACATGGCTTAAGATGCCTTGGCTGATTTCTTTTGATTTTCCCATGATGAAGCCATGACATAATTTTCTGGAATTTTCCAAGCTGTTTAAAGGCACAGTCAACTTAGTGTATGTACACTTCTGACCCACTGGAATTGTGATACAGTGAATTCTAAGTGAAATAATTGGTCTGTAAATAATTGTTGGGAAAATTACTTGTGTCATGCACAAAGTAGATGTCCTAACTGACTTGCCAAAAGTATAGATTGTTATCAAGAAATTTGTGGAGTGGTTGAAAAACTAGTTTTAATGACTCCAACATAAGTGTATGTAAATTTCCGACTTCACTGTATATACTGTATTCTAATGTTTTCTAGTCAATGCCACTCCGACATCGCTCATCCTAATATTTATATATTTCTGAATTCCATTGTTTTACTTTGAGATTTGTTTTGTTGTGAATTGTTAGATATGACTGCACTTTTGGAGCTAGGAACACAAGCATTTCACTACACCCGCAATAACACCTGCTAAATGTGTTTTTTTTTGTGAATGCTGCCATCTATCCATCTATTTTGTTTTGGATACGTTCTAATCGTCACAGTCTTCTATCCTCTTCCTGATGAACCCAGTCACTGAGTCAGTGTATACATCGATACTATTCTCAGAGGCGCAGCGGAACATTTCCCAGTCCATGTGATCAAAACAATGTTGAAGCATAGATTCCAATTGGTCAGACACACATTGAACAGTCCTTACCACAGGTGCGTCCTTCTTAAGTTTCTGCCTATAGGTGGGGAGGAGCAGAATGGGGGCTTGATATGATTTGTCGAAGGAAGGGCAGGGAAGGGCCTTGTAGCAGTCCCGGAAGGGAGAGTAGCAATGATCCAGAGTACTATATGAGTGTGTTGCACAGGAGATGTGTTGATAAAAGTTCGGTAGCGTTTTCTTCAGATTTCCTTAATTAAAGTCCCCAGCTACAATAACTGTGGCCTCATGATTCAGGGACTGAACATTAGCAAGTAATATACTCTGAAGCGGTGGATGGTATGCATGTCGCCTGAGTCTGACTAGGGCCCCACTTCTTCTTCCCCTTCTCTGGTGTCAGCATTTTGGTGCAGACCCTGGGATGAATAGAGTTGTCTCGGGAAGTTCAAGCACAGGATCCATGTCAGTGAAGCCCAATTTCTGCTATAATATCTGGTGAGTGACAGCCGATCTAATAACCAAAAGTTATTTTCGGCTGTAGGTAATAATACAAGAAATGTTCTGAGCAAATAATGTGAGAAACAACGCACACAAAACAAAATCATATGGCAAAGTTGGCTAGGAGCTAGAAACAGGGCAACTGTGTCTGTCTGCGACATCTTTTCTTGAGACTTCCAGTGTGTTGACATTGTGTGTGTGATTAGACCTGAGAACCCCTGCCTACCGATCATCTCCTCAGCAGAGCTCCAATTACCCAGGAGATCACACAATTTTCCCTGGAGTGAAAAGGAGAGAAACAAGGAACCCAAAAGCTACAGCAGTAAAGATAGTAAAGTTTCAGTAGAAAAGTTAAGTTGTTTTCACGTTAACGAGGATTAAGGACATTCTTGAGAGATTCTCGAGAGGTATAGATTCTCGAGAGATGTCACCGTAATGTAAACTTGCGAATTTCTCACATCTCGAACACTACCTCCAGAGGTCGTGCACGATACTCGCCCGGCAGTTGCCCTCTCTAAGCAGAGCAGTGTAAGTAGAATTGTCTTGTTGAGCCTAACTTTCCTACAGTAAAACTCGTAATAGCATAGTAATGTTTTTTAAACAGCTAAAATGTTTAGGCATTTTTTTATTATATTTGAGACTTGTTTTTTTAAATTTTCAAGTAATGTAACAGTGTAAAAGCCTGTTACATTCTGAAATTGTTGTGGTGGCTTTCAGAAAAGGAAACTCAACTGTGTTTTTTCCCCTGTTGGCTGCAGTGCTCTGAGCCACCGTCGGGGCAAGAAGCCATATGATCGAGCTATGCAATCAAGAAGCTGATCAACTCACCAAGGAATGAGGAACTTCCATGATATTAATAATATTAAGTCTGGTTTGTTCCAAGGTAACTTTAATATGCTGAAATTGTAATGTAGCTAGGGGTTTCTAGTTCAGCTAATGTCAGTTTTCAGCTAACTATCTAGGAGATAGCTATTAGGATGTAGCTAGCTGAGGAGAATGGCAAAATTATTTTGTTTAGCTTTCTACCGTACAATCTCTATACTGTAGTATGAACGAGACTGATAACGTTACTGTACTTTCATATTCGTAAGAGAGGGGTCTGATATGCTAACATTGCTAGCATCAGTAGCTAGCTAGCTGTGCTGTATTGTTTCTGGCAAGCTACATTTTATGTGTGTACAAACGAGAACATAAACCATTAAATTGTCTGTACATGCTTGTAGATTGTTGCATTAATTAAAATTGTAATTTGGTTTATTTATTCAAGAGTTTGGCTAACATGTTTTAGAAGAAAAAATGCTTGCATTGTTGAATAATGCTTAGCTAGTAACTAGTGGCTTCTGTGATACTGATATTTTCTGTAAATTTGGAGCTGCAGAGCAAGAATGTCATATTTCCAGCCACAACTAAAGGTAAGGCAAGGATGTAATGGAAAAATATAAACGCAGCATGTAAAGTATTGGCCCCATGTTTCATGAACTGAAATAAAAGATACCAGAAATGTTCCATATGCACAAAAAGCTTGTTCATCTCAACTTTTGTGCACAAATTAGTTTACATCCCTGTCAGTGAGCATTTCTCCTTTGCCAAGATAATCCATCCACTTGACAGGTGTGGCATATCAAGAAGCTGATTCAACAGTGTGATCACTACATCATTACACATTACATCCCTTGTGCTGGGGACAATAAAAGGCCACTGTAAAATGTGCAGTTTTGTCACTACTCAATGCCACTGATGTCTCAAGTTTTGAGGGAGCGTGCAATTGGCATGCTGACTGCAGGAATGTCCACCAGAGAGCTGTTACCAGATAATTTAATGTTCATTTCTCTACCATTAGCCGCCTCCAATGTTGTTTTAGAGAATTTGGTGTACGTCCAACCGGCCTCACAATCACTGACCACGTGTAAACACACCAGAGCAGGACCTACATGTCTGGCTTTTTCACCTGTGGGATCGTCTGAGACCAGCCACCCAGAGAGCTGATGAAACTGGGTTTGCACAATCAAAATGTTTCTGCATAAATTGTCAGAAACTGTCTCAGGGAAGCTCATCTGCATGCTCGTCGTCCTCACCAGGGTCTTGATCTGACTGCAGTTCAGTGTCGTAACTGACTTCAGTGGGAAAATGCTCACCTTCGATGGTCACTGGCACCCTGGAGAAGTGTGCTCTTCACGGATGAATCCCGGTTTCAATTGAACCGGGCAGCATGGCGTTGTGTGGGCAAGTGGTTTGCTGATGTCAATGTTGTGAACAGAGTGCCGCATGGTGGCAGTGGGGTTATGGTATGGGCAGGAGTAAGCTACGGACAACAAATACAATTGCATTTTATCGATGGCAATTTGAATGCACAGAGATAACGTGACAAGATCCTGACGCCCATTGTTGTGCCATTCATCCACCACCATCACCTCATGTTTCAGCATGATAATGCATGGCCCCATTTTGCAAAGATCTATACACAATTCCTGGATGCTGAAAATGTTCCAGTTCTTCCATGGCCTATGTACTCATCAGACATATCACCCATTGATCATGTTTGTGATGCTCTGGATCAATGTTTACGACAGCGTGTTCCAGTTCCTGGAATATTCAGCAACTTCACACAACCATTGAAGAGGAGTGGAACATTCCACAGGCCATAATCAAAAGCCTGATCAACTCTATGCAAAAGAGATGTGTCACTTATCAAGAGAGCATCCCTGGTCAGCTCTAATGCTTCTGATCTGGCATACTCACCAAACACAAATGCTTTATTTGTAAATTATGTCTGAGTGTTGTCTGCCTATCCATGAAGGTAAAAAAAATGCTTTACTTTATTAAGTATATATTTTTTTAATTATACAATATTTACTTTTGATAATTGAGTATATTTAAAACCAAATACTTTGACTTTCACTCAAGTAGTATTTTAATGCATCTTTACTTTTACTCAAGTATGACAATTGAGTACTTTTTCTATGTCTGATGGGAATAGCCCTGAAGGTGCAAGGACATTTGACTTTGACAGACACTGTCTGGGTTGTCTGGGTCATTGTGTGTCTCACATAGATTTAACCTTGTCAGATGCATATTTTGGGGGGTATGAATACTGTGTTGTCATGTAGCATTGTTGTGCCTACTGGCAAGGAGATAAAATCTCTTAAACAAAACAGTTTTACATAAATTCTGTTCATACTGATTATTCTGTCAATCAAGCTTTGTAAAGATCACTATCAATGGCAGGATAAATAGTTAATTGCTATTGTAAAAAATACTACTTTTAAGAAGTGTTATGAGGGGGGAGACTCAATATACTTTAAAGTGACTGTATCCAGCTCACTAATAATCACCAAAATTAAAGCTAGACAGTCAGGGAGTACTGAAAATTCCCATAACAAAGCTAATTTTGATTGCGAGTAAAGGCCCTCCGGACCTCGTTGAAGGGACAAAAGGGCCGAGGCCCTCCGGACAAAATTAGTTTGACACCCCTGGTTTAGCCAATCCTATCTGCCAATCAGGGCTGTTTATGTAAAGATATACAAATTTGTATCAACACGCCCACACGATCAGATTGATAATTTCAATGGCAAAAGGAGGCTCAGGAAAATAAATTATAGAAAATGTTTTTGGAGTTATTTTCATGAAATACACAGTGATGCATTAGACATACAGTGATACAGTGATGATTTAAAAATACAATTAATAAGATTGCATGGGGCTTAAAAGTCATGTTGCTTTTCTTTCAAAACAGTAACTCTTGCTTAAGGTCACATGTCCTGGAAGTGGCCAGAGTGGCCAGAAGAGATGGTGGTCTATCAGTGGGGGCTCGGCCAATCCCCAGGCTTCATGCTGGTGTCTTGCTGCCTCGGAAACTCAACGTGACACGAGGCTCAGTCCGCACAACACACCACACAAAGACACTGAGCCTCAGTGACAGCACCATACACTGCCCTCTCTCTCTCCTTCGCTCTGACTCGCTTTCGCTCTTCTCTCTCTTTCTCTCCTTCTCTCTCTCTCTAACTTCGTCCATTTTCACTTTATAAAACTTTCTCGTCCGCTTTGGGATTGACAGGAACTGTCCCAATGACTCAGAAGAGTTTGAGATGAAGTTGAGGATGAACAGAAATGAAGTTATTTACAGTTTCTTTCAGACTTCATATCTAGTTTGCTTTTGAAGGATTTCAGGCTCAGATAAAAAAAACATATAGAATGTAACTGTGTACTGAATACAGTGTCCCACATTCATGTTTATTTAATAACGGTCCATCTGTTTCTGTAGCTAATATAGGCAACACTGATATTGACATCTGATATCAACAGTCTGTGACATGACTACAGCAGATATATGGGCATAATTATGATTGGTCTGTTTTTAACAGTTAAGATCCTTTCCGTTGATCTCTGTTGATTTAACATGAGAGGAGAGAGAGGGAAGCAGTAGTGCTCATTTCTGTTGATGGATTGATGGTTTAGACTTTGGTATGATTCCCTTCTGACTCTATGGGTGTGCATGGACTCTGAAATCAATACGATGCAAGGTTTTGTTTCTCAGACTTCAACTGCAAAAATAGACAATATTTGGAACAGTTCCCTTTTTCACATTTTGTTACATTACAGCATTCTTCTAAAATGGATTAAATCGTTTCCCCCCCTCATCAATCTACACAAAATACCCTGTAATGACAAAGCAAAAACAGGTTTTTAGATTTTTTTGCAAATGTATAAAAAAATAAAAAACGGAAATTTACATAAGTATTCAGACCCTTTACTCAGTACTTTGTTGAAGCACCTTTGGCAGCGATTACAGCCTTAAGTCTTCTTGGGTATTTTTTTTATTATTTTTTTATTTCACTTTTATTTAACCAGGTAGGCTAGTTGAGAACAAGTTTTCATTTACAACTGCGACCTGGCCAAGATAAAGCAAAGCAGTGTGACACAGACAACAACACAGTGTTACACATGGAGTAAACAATAAACAAGCCAATAACACAAACAAATCAATGGCACAGTAGAAAAAAGAAAGTCTATATACAGTGTGTGCAAAAGGCATGAGGAGGTAGGCAATAAATAGGCCATAGGAGCAAATAAATACAATTTAGCAGATTAACACTGGAGTGATAGATGAGCAGATGATGATGTGCAAGTAGAGATACTGGTGTGCAAAAGAGCAGAAAAGTAAATAAATAAAAACAGTATGGGGATGAGGTAGGTAGATTGGGTGGGATATTTACAGATGGACTATGTACAGCTGCAGCGATCGGTTAGCAGCGATCGGTTAGCTGAAAGGCGGCCAAATGAGGTGTTGGCTTTGGGGATGATCAGTGAGATATACCTGCTGGAACGTGTGCTACGGGTGGGTGTTGTTATCGTGACCAGTGAACTGAGATAAGGCAGAGCTTTACCTAGCATAGACTTATAGATGACCTGGAGCCAGTGGGTCTGGCGATGAATATGTAGAGAGGGCCAACCGACTAGAGCATACAGGTCGCAGTAGTGGGTGGTATAAGGTGATTTGGTAACAAAACGGATGGCACTGTGATAGACTGCATCCAGTTTTCTGAGTAGAGTGTTGGAAGCTATTTTGTAGATGACGTCGCCGACGTCGAGGATCTGTAGGATAGTCAGTTTTACTAGGGTAAGTTTGGCGGCGTGAGTGAAGGAGGCTTTGTTGCGAAATAGAATGCCGATTCTCGATTTGATTTTGGATTAGATATGTTTAATATGAGTCTGGAAGGAGAGTTTACAGTCTAATCAGACACCTAGGTATTAATAGTTGTCCACATATTCTAGGTCGGACCGTCCAGGGTAGTCGGGCGAGCGGGTGCGGGCAGCGAACGGTTGAAAAGCATGCATTTGGTTTTACTAGCTTTTAAGAGCAGTTGGAGGCCACGGAAGGAGTGTTGTATGGCATTGAAGTTCGTTTGGATGTTAGTTAGTACAGTGTCGAAGGAAGGGCCAGAAGTATACGGAATGGTGTCGTCTGCGTAGAGGTGGATGAGGGAATTGCCCGCAGCAAGAGCGACATCATTGATATATACAGAGAAAAGAGTCGGCCCGAGAATTGAACCCTGTGGTACCCCCATAGAGACTGCCAGAGGTCCGAACAACATGCCATCTGATTTGACACTCTGAACTCTGTCTGCAAAGTAGTTAGTGAACCAGGCGAGACAGTCATTAGAAAAACCAAGGTTATTGAGTCTGCCGATAAGAATACGGTGATTGATAGAGTCGAAAGCCTCGATGAAGACGGCTGCACAGTACTGTCTTTTATCGATGGCGGTTATGATATTGTTTAGTACCTTGAGCGTGGCTGAGGTGCACCCGTGACCGGCTCGGAAAATGGATTGCACAGCGGAGAAGGTACGGTGGGATTCGAAATGGTCAGTGATCTGTTTATTAATTTGGCATTTGAAGACTTTATATATATAGGCAGGGCAGGATGGATATAGGTCTGTAACAGTTTAGTCTACGGTGTCAAGAAGAGGGGGATGACCGCGGCAGCTTTCCAATCTATAGGGATCTCGGATGATACGAAAGAGAGGTTGAACAGGCTGGTAATAGGGGTTGCAACAATGGCGGTGGATAGTTTTAGAAAGAGAGGATCCAGATTGTCTAGCCCAGCTGATTTGTACGGGTCCAGATTTTGCAGCTCTTTCAGAACATCTGCTGTCTGGATTTGGGTGAAGGAGAAGCTGGGGAAGCTTGCGTGAGTAGCTGCAGGAGGGGGAGGCGGAGCTGTTGGCCGGGGTTGGAGTAGCCAGGAGGAAGGCATGGCCAGCCGTTGAGAAATGTTTGTTGAAATGTTTGATTTTTGTGGATTTATCAGTGGTGACCGTGTTATCTAGCCTCAGTGCAGTGGGCAGCTGGGAGGAGGTGCTCTTGTTCTCCATGGACTTTATAGTGTCCCAAAAGAGTTAGAGCTACAGGATGCGAATTTCTGCTTGAAAAAGCTAGCCTTTGCTTTCCTGACTGACTGCATGGTATTGTTTCCTGGCTCCCCTAAACAGTTGCATATCAAGGGGACTATTCGATGCTATTGCAGTCCGCCACAGGATGTTTTTGTGCTGTTCAAGGGCAGTGAGGTCTGGAGTGTACCAAGGGCTATATTTGTTCTTAGTTCTGCATTTTTTGAACGGGGTATGCTTATCTAAGATTGTGAGGAAATTACTTTTAACGAATGACCAGGCATCCTCGACTGACGGGATGAGGTTTATATCCTTCCAGGATACCCGGGCCAGGTCGATTAGAAAGGCCTGCTCGCAGAAGTGTTTTAGGGAGCGTTTGACAGTGATGAGGGTGGTTGTTTGACCGCGGACCCATAACGGATACAGGCAATGAGGCAGTAATCGCTGAGATCCTGATTGAAAACAACGGAGGTGTATTTGGAGGGCAAGTTGGTCAGGATAATGTCTATGAGGATGCCCATGTTTATTGATTTAGGGCTGTACCTGGTGGGTTCCTTGATGATTTGTGTGAGATTGAGGGCCTCTAGCTTAGATTGTAGGACTGCCGGGGTGTTAAGCATATCCCAGTTTAGGTCACCTAACAGAACGAACTCTGAAGCTAGATGGGGAGCGATCAATTCACAAATGGTGTTCAGGGCACAGCTGGGAAAGGAGGGGGGTCGATAGCAGGCGGCAACAGTGAGAGACTTATTTCTGGAGAGGTTAATTTTTAAAATTAGAAGTTCAAACTGTTTGGGACCTGGAAAGAATGACAGAATTTTGCAGGCTATTTCTGCAGTAGATTGCAACTTCTCTCCCTTTGGCAGTTTTATCTTGACAGAAAATGTTGTAGTTGGGTATGGAAATCTCATAATTATTGGTGGCCTTCCTAAGCCAGGATTCAGACACGGCAAGGACATCAGGGTTGAAGGAGTGTGCTAAAGGAGTGAGTAAAACAAACTTAGGGAGGAGGCTTCTGATGTTGACATGCATGAAACAAGGCTTTTTTGATTACAGAAGTCAACAAATGAGGGTGCCTGGGGACACGAAGGGCCTGGGTTTACCTCCACCCCGAGGAACAGAGAAGGAGTAGGATGAGGGTGCGGCTAAAGACTATCAAAACTGGTCGCCTAGAGCGTTGGGGACAAAGAATAAAAGGAGCAGATTTCTGTGCGTGGTAGAATAGATTCATGGCATAATGTGCAGACAGGGGTATGGTGGGGGACGGGTACAGCGGAGGTAAGCCCAGGCACTGAGTGATGATGATAAGAGAGGTTGTATCTCTGGATAAGCTGGTTATAATGGGTGAGGTCACCGCATGTGTGGGAGGTGGGACGGAGGAGGTATCAGAGGTATGATGAGTGGAACTAGGGGCTCCATTGTAAACTAAAACAATGATAACTAACCTAAACAACAGTATACAAGGCATATTGACACATGAGAGAGACATACAGCAAGGCAAAAGTAATCACAGGTGTTGATTGGGAGAGCTAGCTAAGACAACAACGGGTGAGACAACAACAGCTAATCAGCTAAAACAACAACAGGTAAAATGGCGATGACTGGGCAGAGAGGGTCAGTTAACTACACACAGAGCCTGAGTTCGCGGTTGGGGCCAACAGATAAACAAAAAATAAACAGAATGGAGTACCGTGATTCATGGACAGTCCAGCAGGCATCAGCTATGTAGTCAAGTGATCATAGGGTCCAGGGGGCAACAATAGAAGGAACAGGGAAGCCGCGGAGTAGTCGCTACTACGCTAGCACGCGGGCGACACAGCGTTTAAAGTTAGTAGCTCGGGGCTAGTAGAAGCGTCTGCTCCGATGTCCGACGGAGGCCGGTTGAAGGCACAGCGGATGGAGAATTCGTCAGCAGAACAGTCGTGGTGGGGCGCCGTGTCGACAAAGGATCCAAGCCAGATGGCAAAAGAGGTATTGTAGTTGTAGTAATTTAGTTTTCTAGCCGGGAGATGCGCCTGGCTCACGCCTAAGTGCTGCTAGCCTCGGTAGCAGCGGCGATCCGGTGCCAAGGTCCAGAGCTTACAGTATGGCAAGGATCCGGTGGAGTAGTGTGTTCTAGCCGTGTTTGGGTGGAGTCCGGGTGAACAACTGAGTAGGCCGGGAGGTGGGCCTCAGGGATAGCTTCGGTACTGGGTAACTCGGTGGGTGCTAGCTAGCTGTGAAGATCAGGAGTAAATGGTTGTTGGATTACGGCAGGAATCTGGCGTTGTAGTGGAGAGACAGTCCGTTACTGGTAGGCTGGCGAGTATTATCCAGGCACATTCTTTTTAAAGGGCTGATATTTGTGCAGAAGGTAAAGGCCGCTAGTAGTGGCTAACAATGACTAAATAGCCTGTAGCTAATTAGCTGGTTAGCTTCTTATGGCTAGGTGGTTCTTGCTATAAGGTCTAAAAATTTCAAATAATAGCGTATAATCAATATCATATTGGGTGAGGCAGGTTACCGGAAGGTATAATTGAACTAAAATGGAGAAGAGATTGAAAATAATACAAAAAAATATGCACATACACATACAGTGGGGAGAACAAGTACTTGATATACTGCCGATTTTGCAGGTTTTCCCTACTTACAAAGCATGTAGAGGTCTGTAATTTTTATCATAGGTACACTTCAACTGTGAGAGACAAAAATCCAGAAAATCACATTGTATGATTTTTCAGTAATTCATTTGCATTTTATTGCATGACATAAGTATTTGATACATCAGAAAAGCAGAACTTAATATTTGGTAAAGAAACCTTTGTTTGCAATTATAGAGATCATACGTTTCCTGTAGTTCTTGACCAGGTTTGCACACACTGCAGCAGGGATTTTGGCCCACTGCTCCATACAGACCTTGTCCAGATCCTTCAGGTTTTGGGGTTGTCGCTGGGCAATACGGACTTTCAGCTCCCTCCAAAAATGTTCTATTGGGTTCAGGTCTGGAGACTGCCTAGGCCACTCCAGGACCTTGAGATGCTTCTTACAGAGTCACTCCTTAGTTGCCCTGGCTGTGTGTTTCAGGTCGTTGTCATGCTGGAGGTCCCAGCCACGACCCATCTTCAATGCACTTACTGAGGGAAGGAGGTTGTTGGCCAAGATCACGCGATACATGGCCCCATCCATCCTCCCCTCAATACGGTGCAGTCGTCCTGTCCCCTTTGCAGAAAAGCATCCCCAAAGAATGATATTTCCACCTCCATGCTTCACGGTTGGGATTGTGTTCTTGGGGTTGTACTCATCCTTCTTCTTCCTCCAAACACGGCGAGTGGAGTTTAGACCAAAAAGCTCTATTTCTGTCTCATCAGACCACATGACCTTCTCCCATTCCTTCTCTGGCTCATCCAGATGGTCATTGGCAAACTTCAGACGGGCCTGGACATGCGCTGGCTTGAGCAGGACAACCTTGCGTGCGCTGCAGGATTTTAATCCATGACGGCGTAGTATGTTACTAATGGTTTTCTTTGAGGCTGTGGTCCCAGCTCTCTTCAGGTCATTGACCAGGTCCTGCTGTGTAGTTCTGGGCTGATCCCTCACCTTCCTCGTGATCATTGATGCCCCACGAGGTGAGATCTAGCATGGAGCCTCAGACTGAGAGTGATTGACCGTCATTTTGAACTTCTTCCATTTTCTAATAATTGTGCCAACAGTTGTTGCCTTCTCACCAAGCTGCTTGCCTATTGTCCTGTAGCCCATCCCAGCCTTGTGCAGGTCTACAATTTTAACCCTGATGTCCTTACACAGCTTTCTGGTTTTGGCCATTGTGGAGAGGTTGGAGTCTGTTTGATTGAGTGTGTGGACAGGTGTCTTTTATACAGGTAACGAGTTCAAACAGGTGCAGTTAATACAGGTAATGAGTGGAGAACAGGAGGGCTTCTTAAAGAAAAACTAACAGGTCTGTGAGAGACGGAATTCTTACTGGTTGGTAGGTGATCAAATACTTATGTCATGTAATAAAATGCAAATTAATTACTTTAAATCATGTGTTTTTCTTGATTTTTGTTTTAGATTCCATCTCTCACAGTTAAAGTGATAACAATTACAGACCTCTACATGCTTTGTAAGTAGGGAAAACCTGCAAAATCGGCAGTGTATAAAATACTTGTTCTCCCCACTGTATATATACAAAAAAATACTAAAAATACAAAAGTACACGAGAGGACGAAAAAAACACGTCTGCACTGCTACGCAATCTTGGAATAATGACAGTATGACGCTACAAGCTTGGCACAGCTGTATTTGGGGAGTTTCTCCCATTCTTCTCTGCAGATCCTCTCAAGCTCTGACAGGTTGGATGGGGAGCATCGCTGCACAGCTATTTTCAGGTCTCTCCAGAGATGTTTGGTTGGGTTCAAGTCCGGGCTCTGGCTGGGCCACTCCTACGTTGTCTTGGCTGTGTGCTTAGGGTCGTTGTCCTGTTGGAAGGAGAACCATCGCCCCAGGTCTGGAGTAGGTTTTCATCAAAGATCTCTATGTACTATGCTCCATTCATCTTTCCTTTGATCCTGACTGTTTTTCCCAATCCCTGCTTCTGAAAATCATCCCCACAGCATGATGCTGCCTCCAAAATGCTTCACAGTAGGGATGGTGACAGGTTTCCTCCAGACGTGACGCTTGGCATTCAGGCCAAAGAGTTCAATCTTGGTTTCATCAGACAAGGGAATCTTGTTTCTCATGGACTGAGTCCTTTAGATGCCTTTTGACAAACTCCAAGCGGGCTTTCATGTGCCTTTTACTGATCAGTGGCTTCCGTCTGGCCACTCTACCATAAAGGACTGATTGGTGGAGTGCTGCAGAGATATTTGTCCTTCTGGAAGGTTCTCCCATCTCCACCGAGAAACTTTGGAACTTTGTCAGAGTGACCATCCGGTTCTTGGTCACCGCCCTGATCAATGCCCTTCTCCCCCGATTGCTCAGTTTAGCTGGGCGGCCAGCTCTGGGAAGAATCTTGGTGGTTCCAAACTTCTTCCATTTAAGACTGACGGAGGCTACTGTGTTTTTGGGGACCTTCAATGTTGCAGAAATGTTTGGGTACCAATCCCCAGATCTGTGCCTCGACACAATCCTGTCTCGGAGCTCTACAGACAATTCCTCCGACCTAATGGCTTGGTTTTTGCTCTAACATGCACTGTCAACTGTGGGATCTTATATAGACAGGCGTCTACCTTTCCAAATCATGTCCAATCAATTGAATTTACCGCAGATGGACTCCAATCAAGTTGAAGAAACATTTCAAGGATGATCAATAGAAACAGGATGCACCTGAGCTCAATTTCGAGTCTCATAGCAAAGTGTCTGAATACTTATGTAAATATGCTATTTCTGTGTTTTATTTGGGATAAATTTGCATACATTTCTGAAAACCTGTTGTTGCTTTGTCATTATGGGGTATAGTGTGTAGATCGATGAGGATTCTGTTTTATTTTGTCCATTTCAGAATAAGGCTGTAACGTAGCAAAATGTCAAAAAAGTCAAGGGGTCTGAGTACTTTCCGAAGGCACTCTATGTTGTGTATTACATTGTGTTGCTACTCCGTGGCAATTTCCATTTCCATTATGTGCCTTACTCAAGTAGCCAGTGAAGGGGACAGTGAAAATTAAATATCATAAGTGTTCATTTCACTGAAAACCAGTATGAACTAACATTATCAAAGACTCTGACATCCCTGAAAGGGTTTGGTCACCGACCAGTAATTATCAATATCATCATCATCATCATAAAACATATATAAAGTATATGTTTTATTGTCACATACACTGGATAGGTGCAGTGAAATGTGTTGTTTTACAGGGTCAGCCACAGTAGTAGGCACCCCTGGAACAAATTAGGGATAAGTACCTTTTTCACCTTGTCTGCTCGGGTATTCGAACCAGTGACCTTTCGGTTACAGGCCCAACCGCAAGGCTACCTGCCGCCAGGCAGTTGCTGCTGAAACTTCACAAAGGCCTACACACTATCCATATCACATTCACTTAACCCTCACTATGGGTTCTCCAAGGGGGTTAAACCACGAGCCTAGCGGGAGAATGGAGATGGTGTTTCAGGAAATAAGATCTAGTGGATAGAGTTGGTACTTGCTGACATGGCTCTGACAAAGCTGTAGAGGTGATGATGGTGGATGTGTCAGAGATGGGGATGAGGGGTGCCACCTTACCACCTCAACCCTCTCCTTCCTCTCACTACAACTAGACTAATTAGAGGATACTTTATAGCTGCTGAGGGGTGAAATGCTGTGGCCTGTGGTTTGTTCATCATTTACTGTGGCCTTTTGTGGTGACTTTATAATAATGTTGTTATAACATTATGTGGTTTTGTTATATCATAACATTTATGGTAACATTATTATAACTGATGGGGTTTTGTGAGGAGTACAGACACAGTACTGTACAGTGCTGTCATTTCATGGTCTTTTAAAATGAGCATGTATTAAAACTTGACACAACTCATCGTCAATGTCGTTGAGCAACTTTGCATCCTTTTTGGTTGTCGCAAGACAACAATCATGTACAGTACACCCATAACCACTTTCACTGTCCTTCAGTGTAACTGGAATTACATCTCTCGGCAGTGAGAATACGCTGTGCGTCCCCAATATGAGGCGTGATGCTTCATGGTACAGCGAGCCCCATCTGTCACACCTTAATGACCGGACCAATGAGGTCGCTCGCTGTACAGTTGCGATCAGTACGGGCACTTGAGGGCTTTTGTGCATGGCGGACAAAGCCAAAAATAAAGCAAGACCTCAAAAAAGGAGAGCGTGGAGCAGCGTCGCTGGGGATCTTATTGTCCTACACTGTTATTGCTTCGTACCAAAAGGTTCTGATGCAACAATGATGGATAATCCTTGAACAAAGCTCTTACGACACATTTCTCCCAAACTGTGTACTAGCCTTGGCGTGACAATGACCATATGACCATATGTGGCAACACAAACAGAACAGTCAGTGCTATCCGGGTTCCTTATGACGTCCCTACCCTGAACCCTAACCTTAACCCCTACCTATTCTAGATAGAGGAGCTCAAAACTGAATGCTGTTCAGATGGATGGATTTCTGGAATCAAATCCTAGATGCCATTGCCTGCCGTTGTGCCCTTGAGCACTTAACCCCCACCACAACAACAGCTATGCAAGCACCCAGTGTGGCAGCCCTCCACACTTCACCCCTCCAAAAAACTGAATGTGTATGTACAGTATGTCTCTTTCAATGGTTGGGTTAAAAGCGGAAGTCAAATTTCGATTGGACCTTGTGTGCAATTGACCAATAAAGTGATCTTCATCTTAATAGTGGTACAGATACGTCAAACCAGCTGACACCGGGGGTGAGGGAGGCCCATTATTGAGCCAGTGACTCTGAGAGAGGTGATGTGGATAGGCCAACAAAATACCAAATGTGGATAGGCTGAGGGCATAGATTGGATAGAGTAAAGGTTTTCAGTAAGTTCTGCACCTGAGGTTCACAGAGGGACCTGGGGTAGAAGGCACAGGTGTGTGCAGGAAAAGCCAACTACTGGTTATGAAGTGCACATTTTTTTTAAACATGATAATGTAAAATCAGGAAGAAAAACTATATATCTAATGCCATAGATATCTACTGTCCAGTAATGTATGGCGCTGTTCATCCAAGGATGTGTCAGGCTCATAATTGATTGTTACAGTAATGTACAGTAAGTACAGTCATGGTCAAAAGTTTTGAGAATGACACAAATATTAATTTCCACCAAGTTTGCTGCTTCAGTGTCTTTAGTTATTTTTGTCAGATGTTACTATGGATAACTGAAGTATAATTACAAGCATTTCACAAGTGTCAAAGGCTTTTATTGACAATTACATGAAGTTGCAAAGAGTCAATATTTGCAGTGTTGACTCTTTTTTTTCAAGACCTCTGCAATCCGCCCTGGCATACTGTCAATTAACTTCTGGGCCACATCCTGACTGATGGCAGCCCATTCTTGCATAATCACTGCTTGGAGTTTGTCAGAATTTGTGGGGTTTTGTTTGTCTACCCGCCTCTTGAGGATTAACCACAAGTTCTCAATGTAATTAAGGTCTGGGGAGATTCCTGGCCATGGACCCAAAATATTGATGTTTTGTTCCCCGGGTCACTTAGTTATCACTTTTGCCTTATGGCAAGGTGCTCCATCATACTGGAAAAGGCATTGTTCATCACCAAACTGTCCCTGGATGGTTGGGAGAAGTTGCTCTCGGAGGATGTGTTGGCACCATTCTTTATTCATGGCTGTGTTCTTAGGCAAAATTGTGAGTGAGCCTTGGCTGAGAAGCAACCCCACACATGAATGGGCTCAGGATGCTTTACTATTGACATGACATAGGACTGATGGTAGCGCTTACCTTGTCTTCTCCGGACAAGCTTTTTTCCGGATACCCCAAACAATCGGAAAGGGGATTCATCAGAGAAAATGACTTTACCCCAGTCCTCAGCAGTCCAATCTCTGTACCTTTTGCAGAATATCAGTCTGTCCCTGATGTTTTTCCTAGAAATAAGTGGCTTCTTTGCTGCCCTTCTTGACACCAGGCCATTCTCCATGCACTCACACCTGCCTGCTGCCATTCCTGAGCAAGCTCTGTACTTGTGGTGCCCCGATCCCACAGCTGAATCAACTTTAGGAGACGGTTCTGGCGCTTGCTGAACTTTCTTGGGCGCCCTGAAGCCTTCTTCACAACAATTGAACCGCTCTCCTTGAAGTTCTTGATGATCCGATAAATGGTTGATTTAGGTGCAATCTTACTGGCAGCAATATTCTTGCCTGTGAAGCCCTTTTTGTGCAAAGCAATGATGACGGCACATGTTTCCCTGCAGGTAACCATGGTTGACAGAGGAAGAACAATGATTCCAAGCACCACCCTCCTTTTGAAGCTTCCAGCCTGTTATTCAAACTCAATCGACATGACAGAGTGATCTCTAGCCTTGTCCTCATCAATACTCACACCTGTGTTAATGAGAGAATCACTGACATGATGTCAGCTGGTCCTTTTGTGGCAGGGCTGAAATGCAGTGGAAATGTTTTTTGGGGATTCAGTTCATTTGCATGGCAAAGAGGGACTTTGCAATTAATTGCAATTCATCTGATCACTCTTCATAACATTCTGGAGTATATGCAAATTGCCGTCATACAAACTGAGGTATCAGACTTTGTGAAAATTCATATTTGTGTCATTCTCAAAACTTTTGGCCACGACTGTCCATTAGTACATACCAATGCAACATCACTCCAACGGTCTCATTACTAGGGCCATGAGTTTTTCCTTGTCAGGTCTAGGGAGTCAGGAAAAACTCAGAGCCCTAAAACCCACCCATTCCAGAAAACCCAGATCAATTTGTATGTTTAACAGCAATCCAATTAAGGGGGTTACAAAAGGTCAGGAGGTATTAGAGGTGAGACAAAACCTCAGAGGGTGTTCAGTTTCCTGGGTCTTATTCACCATCTATTGTGTCTTTAATGGCAGCCTCTCCCCTTTTAGTGTGCTATAGAGCTCACCCTATCTGTTGGCACCTCCTCTTTCATTCCTCTTAAGGCCAAAACCTAATGGTGACATGAGGACTCACCCGAGGGCTCATTTTGGTAATGAGCACCACCCCACCGGTCCACCCCAATGTCTCCTGCTGTGTTGGATTTGGTTTAAGGTGCACTGCACAGCACCAGTCCTCAATGGGTGTAGAAGCAGATGATACCTTTTTAAAAAGATTGTGAGAGAGGTTGAGTTTTTCTTTGATGGGGAAAGGCACTGTAGTGGGGGAGATGAAATTAGGAGTGTTTTGTAGGGAAGTGTGATGGTTTATGTAATATGTGTGTTTAGTTCAGGCCCACTGTTGTTGTTGGAAATATTGGGACAGCCAAAGAACCCCTTTGGAACCCTTTTTTCTAAGAGTGTATATGTCTACCAAAATGTACAGTGGCATCTTGATATCCCTAACTACAACAGTGGGCCTGACCTAAACACACATATTACATAAACCATCACACTTCCCTCCAAAATACTTTTTATAGCACTGTTATTTCCAAAGTGTAGGCTAGAAATCTTAGGAACCCAACATGTACAGGTGCATAAGGAAATTTTGCTGAACTAAATTAGCTGATCCTAATGTCTGCTGTCTCCAGAAGCACCCACTTGCTACCATATGAATGAAGTTCCCACTCTGCTTCTGTCGCCTTTTAGCTAATCTTGGAGGTGATGTCACTAACACTAACCCAGGGTCAGTTTCCTTATGCTGTGACATCCACAAACAGAAGACAGTGAACTAATGACAGTTCTGCTAGTCATGACTTGGAAAGTGAACCTATGGGTTTACCCTGGGTCATTGACATCTAGGTTAGATTTGTCTGTAGTGGCACACTAGCATATTCACAAAGCATTGACACGCACACCTTACAATTATTCGCAACTCACTGCAAACGCAATTCCTCGCTTCCATGTGCATCCTCGCCTATTCCCGGACCATCCTTTAAATCCGGCTTCTCTCCCGGGAACAATGGGGGACATATTTGTACTTTGGAGCTGGTGACTGGAGCCATTGAGCGGCCCCGCTCTGGGATCGGATGCAGTGAATTAATGTAAAGCCTCGGAGAGAAAAGGGCTGACACAACGGTCAGCTATGGCCCCTGCCCTGGTTTCAGCTAACTTCCACGCAAAGCATCTTCACCCAACCTGACCACTCCACTGGTCCCCTGGCCCCCTGCTGTGGGTCCATAGGATAAAGGTAAATGAAAAGTTAAGTTGATATGATATTTGTTGTAATCTAGAGGGTGTATAGAGATAATGTGATGTAATACTATGGTAAAAGGACTGATTTAATAATATTGTACAAAGGAGGTCCATACAGGCCTGATTTTGGAACGTTTTAGCAGTTTGTGAGTTAATGAGTAAAATAATGGATACATTTATTTTTGATAAAATGATATGCCTTGTATGTAGCATTGTTGCAACATTAGCATCTTAGAATTAGTTCTGTGAATGAGATCAATTCTAAATGTGACAATCATTTCATCCTTGTCTTTCGTTCAGTTCTGCATTGGAAGACGTATCTTGAAGAGGTAAGCTGTTCCTTCCCAGCCATTGTCAGTTGCTCTCTGGCTGTCCTGTGCCAAGGCTTGTTAGCCCAGCCTTATCAATGGCCCCTGTTCTCCTGTTCCAGAAACGCCCCGAGCAAGTGAGGCTTGTGGCACACCACCATATGCCTGAACAAAACGGCCATATGACTCACTGTTTAATTCATTTTTGTTAGGCAATGTGTCTGTTTTCTTGTTCAGCATATTACAATGTTCCTCAATGTCAAACCAGTACATAATAAAGAATACAGTGCATGACGTAAACAGTCTAAACTCAGTTAGGTGTAATAAAATAGTTATCATTTCATCCTGTCTTGTATTAATCGTACTATAAATGTTATATTCCATCCTCTTGAGCTTCTCAATGACACTGCATCTATAAGGAAAATTAAATAAAAACGCCCTGTGCAATTACATTTGTAAATCTGATTATATCCACAGACTGTGTGTGTGTGTGTGTGCGCGCGCGCGCTTGTGAGTGTGTGCCCGCGCTTGTGAGTGTGTGCGCATGTGTGTGTGTGTGTGTGGGTGGGGGGGGGTGTAAGATTGATAGATAGAGTGAGAGAGAAAGCAACAGAGAGCTAGAAAGAGAAAGACAGTCAGAGAGAGAGAGAGGACTGGTTAGATGCTAATAGACAATAATATGCAGGCACTCCATGGTGCCAGTGTGAAACGGGGTCAGTTGATGAGTCGTTCCACCAACTAGGTAGGTGCATTTTGATTTGTGTAACGTGGTGAAAAAACAGAGCTTTATTTCACTTAATTTTAACATTGCCATAAAAAGCACATGTTCAACTTAATAAAAAATATGTTTTCCCATCTCAAGAATTTAAATCACAAAATGACAATAATGTAACAGGGTTGACGACTTCGTCTTAAATCAGCCATAAATCCCCTTGTGACAGGGGGAATGGAAGCTTGTGGTGTGTGACAGGGAGGGGCAATTGAATGCAAGCTTCCCCCAAAAAACATTGTTAAAACATTTCTAGCCTGTCTATCTATGCGTTGATTTGTTATGCTCGACCCGCTCAGTTTTCCACCAGAAAATGGCAAAAAAAGAGTAGGACCAGCTCACCTGCTTTTACACTGTGATTTGACAATTAGATGTTCAATGTTTATTTTGAAATTACTTTAAAAAAAGGAACACTTCACCATTTAAAACAAGTGTTCAGTTCACGTAATAGAAGAGACCTTAAAATGAAGGGCATGTTCTTTTTTTCTACTTTAAAATGAATCACTAATCACATGAAATAAATAATCATCTTCAGAAATGACTTTGTCAAAGCAACAAAATAACTAGGGCTTTGCAATGATAGTGAAACTTGAGGAAATGTTGGGGTTAGGTGTGTCAAAAACACCACAGAGGCTGCACAGAGGGACATGTTAAAATGCTGAATTTTAGCACTTTAGCAAGTCTTGATTCATACTCAAAATCACTTCATTTCATATAAACGACTTTTAAAATGCAATATTTATACACAAGTTCTACTTCAAATATCAAATGGATACAAAAGGCACTCATTTTGTGGAACGACCCTATTGGTCAAATTAGGCCTGTACTCTGCACTGGGCTAGGCTGTGTGGAATCGACAGATGGAGGAAAGGTTCCCAGAGAGCTCAGACCTGCCACAAATAGCTCCAAACACACTCGCAACACACACACACACACACACACGATACTACCTAAGCGGAAGACAACAGGTACTCTATAACTGCCATTCCTGTCACAATCACAAACTCAACATGTTATCTGACTATCACTGCTTCCATTGACTAGACTATTAATACAACATTCAATCAGAATCAGATAACTTCCTGAAGGAAATACAACAAAGCAGGATCAATGAGTTAACCAGATAACTTTAATAAATAGGCAGAAATAATGGCTGATTGTCTGGTTCAATTAAGAAATCTAAACTTAGATTATCCTTTTTTGGGGTCAATTAGAACATGCCCATTTCAAGTTTATCTTTAAAAAAAAAGTCATTTAAGAATATTTAGTTAACTGGTAATATATAGCTCCTTTGATCCTTCTTTGTAGTATACCTCTCTGTACTCAGACAGACCTGGCCTGGTTTTGCCTGGCGTTTCCTGATTTCCTGAGGCTGGCGCTGCGACAGTCCCCCTTCCTGAGCTCAGTGCTGGGGGCTCCATAGGAGCTGTCCAATCATATTGCAGTTAAGGCATCAAGGTCAGGGCAGAGAGACAGGAGGAACACAGAACTCTGGCGGCCTCACGACACTCCAACTCGCTCCCCTGTCCTGGTTATAACAGGATATGATGTGGGCTGATTTGATGAAATCCTACAGTTTTATGTTTGTTTACAATTTCCATTGAGAAAGTAGATCAATTCATTCTCAACATGTTTAGCTGAAACAGCTATTTATATACTGTACATTGTCACACCTTCACTCCTCAGTCGTAGTTAGAGACAGTTATAGAATAATGATATAGCACTTGGAAGAGGTGGGGAACAGGTGGTTGTGTAAAAAAACATGAGCATGTTTTTGATGAATTGTGCTCTAAAAATAGCAGGCAGAAACGCCTAAAGGGAGTCAGTAGAGAGAGAGCAAATGGACGCCATGAGTGACAACATCTGTTATAATGAACAGGAGAAGCTACCAAGCCCCAGAGGGGAAATAAGGTCAACAGGTACAGTATTTATACTGTCTGGTTATACTGTTACTGTACATGACACTGTCATGATTATGTATTGAGGTAAATGTCCTAACATACAGTAAGTAAGGGCTGCCTGCCTTTTAGACTACTTTAGCTAACATCATGTTTCAAGCAGACCACCATAGTCCCTGTTCCCCGTAGCACTCACGTCGGTAGTTATGAAGTGCTTTGAAAGGTTGGTCATGGCTCACATCAACACCATCATCCTGGAAACCCGAGACCCACTCTAATTCGCATACCGCCCTAACAAATCCACAGATGACACAATCTTAATCCACTCCACACTGCCCTTTCCCAACTGGATGAAATGAACACCTATGTGAGAATGCTGTTCATTGACAACAGCTCAGCATTCAACACCATAGTGCCCACAAAGTTCATCACTAAGCTAAGGACCCTGGGACTAAACACTTCCCTCTGCAACTAGATCCTGGTCTTCCTGACGGGCTGCCCCAGGTGGTAAGGGTAGGCAACAACACATCTGCCACGCTGATCCTCAAAACAGGTGCCCCCCAGGGGTGCGTGCTTAATCCCCTCCTGTACTCCATGTTCACCCACGACTGCGTGGCCAACTACAACTCCAACACCATCAAGTTTTCTTACAACACAACGGTGGTTGGAAAAATCACAGACAGCGATGAGACAGCCAATAGGGAGGAGGTCAGAGACCTGGCAGTGTAGTGTCAGGACAACAACTTCTCCCTCAATGTGAGCAAGACAAAGGAGATGATCAGGGACTTCAAGAAAAGGAGGGCCGAACACGCCCCCATTCACATCGACAGGGCTGTAGTGGAGCGGGTCAAGAGTTTCAAGTTCCTTGGTGTTCACATCACCAACAAACTATCATCGTCCAAACACACAAAGTCGTGAAGGGGGCACGACAATGCCTTTTCCCCTCAGGAGACTGAAAAGATTTGGCATGGGTCCCTTGATTCTCAAGAAGTTCTACAACTGCACCAGAGAGCATCTCGACCGTTTGCATCACCGCCTGGTATGGCAACTGCTCGGCATCCATCCATAATGCGCTACAGAGGGTAGTGTGTACAACCTACCAACCTACTACATCACTGGGGCCAAGCTTCCTCCCATCCAGGACCCATATATTAGGCAGTGTCAGAGGAATGCCCAAAAAATTGTCAAAGACTCCAGTCACCCAAGTCATAGACTGTTCTCTCTGCTACCGCACGGCAAGCAGTACCGGAGCACCAAGTCTAGGTCCAAAAGGCTCCTTAACAGCTTCTGCCCACAAACCATAAGACTGCTGAACAATTAATCAAATGGCCAATGGAAAACTTGATTGCTGACAAGCAAAACATTTTGGGACTATATCAACAATGGACTAATGAAACAAATATCAAAAGATTGTTTTTGGGTGGAGTTTGTCTTTAACATGGCGGGTTAGCTAGTTAGCTTTGTGGCAGAACAGATTGCAAATATTCTAAAGTTATCTACATAAAACAATTTTGGCATCGTTTCTGTCTTTTGTCATTGATATTCAGTGTCTAACAACAGTGTCCTTTCAAGTATTGATATTTGATTTTAAAGGGATACAGCCAGTATCTATAATGATACAGTCTAATATGCTAATTAGCTAGCCCGCCGTCTATGAGTATACTAATTATGCTAACGCTGACTTCCGAGTGCTTAAACTAAGTGAAAACACATTTACATTTTAAACATAATGTAACATACCTTTCAAATTCTGCGCACTTTATTTAATAGTTATAGCAAATTTATTGAATATTCAACGACGGTTTTGCTTGTTTGACAATGGGCCAAAAGTAGAAAAACAATCATTCTTGATCACGAACTGGGTCAAGTGGGCACAGCTACATAAAGAAGGATTACAGTATCAGGAGGATTTAAAGCGACCCGACCAAATTCACATATAAATGTGAGTTATAGATCTGTCATTCTCATGCAAGCAAGTCTAAGAAGCAGTAGATACGTTCTATGTGTGGTATTTCTATGCTTCACATTCTTAAGTTTGTTTTTGCGTCTTTTACTTTCGGTTTTGTACACCATCTTCAAACGGCTTAAAATACAATATTTTGGGATATGGCAAATATATATTACAGTGGTTTAGATGTTACAATGATTTTCTACACTATACTTGCTTGTTTTGTCAAATAAACTGAAATTAGATGAACTATTCAAATTTTTGCGACAGGAAATGGCAAAGCAATGCACTTTTAAGAGGAGGATGAAGAAGGTGCATCATTTCAGCCAGCCAGGGCTAGAGGTCAGGGTAAGGAAAGTAGGGGCGCCAGGGTGTAAGGGTAATAGAGGGGAAACAGGATCCTGAGCCAATTATTTTTCACACCCCTGGGGGTGGCTGGCAATAGACAGACAGGCGGGAGCTTTTCTCGGGATCCTGGCTGTCAGTATCGGGCCCCTGGGGGCCATAATGAAAACCCTAGACCCAGCCGAGGCCCCCAAAGACCTGCCAACCCGAGCCTATCACAGCCCATTAGGTAATTAGAGGTTCTGAATACATGTAGAGGAAAAAGGCACAGGGTTAGATGGAACGTTATCAAAATGCTGTTGTAATGTTACCTGTACACTACCACTGTAAGGGCTGATATTGTACTGTAGATAATGTTGCTAGTGAGACGCCTTTATGTGATGTGGCTACAGGGTTAGATAAAAGGTCAGCAGAATGCTACTGTAATTTTACATTAACGTTATTGCAATTGAATGAGCAATCTGCAGTTGCTACCACAATTTTTTAAACTTATAATTGAATGATATGCACCCATTGATTCTTGAAGAATATAATGTGTAAATGCCTCATGAGCTGAGCTCAACTGTCGTATCCCATCAGAACCCAAAGTATAATCTTGTTTAACTCCAATGTCAGTAAACAAAGTAAATGTAAACAAACACAGTATAGCCTCAAAACATGGTTAAAACTATAATCAGTCCTTGCATCCATATTGCTGTCTATACATTTGCGATTGGTTACATTTTTTTCCAGCCCCACCCCTCAGCTTTCTACCAAAACAGTGGCGGGAGTAAAAACTTTGTTATTGTTTCAATTGTGGATTGACCCTTTACAGCTGAAATTATACAGTGCTGCTATACTGGGACAAGTTCATATCCTTAAAAAAACCCACAAACGCTATACAAATGTATACTGTAGTTTAAGAACTAATACAGAGTTTAAAGTGGGAGGCAAGAAATAATTCAAATTGAGCATTCAGTTGTTGTTGGGCACTCTTTCTTTTGTTTCTGTTTGAATGTAGAATAGTTTGAATGTTGAAAAAGGCCTGCAGTCGGCAGCCTACCGTCCCTCACAACCCCCCGGCCTCCGTGTCATTGTGGGCTGCGAGGCTGCGATACAGAGCCAAGTGCTTGGACATCGCTGGAGCGTGAAAGCTCCCGTTCATCCTGTTTAATAGAGTGTACTCAGACCCTGCATTGATCCAACAGCAATCCACCAGTTGACCACCCAGTCATAATGAGCCACAAATAGAGTCTCGCTTGCATAACTGCGTGTGACAATAGGGTTGCCTTTCTGCCCCAATGGACAGTAAATTATTACAATTCCCCGTCACTGATCGCTCATAAACTGTCCGGAACATAGGAATGGGCGAGAGTTGAGAGCCGAGCCACGTTTCTCATCATGGGAGCACGCAAGGCTTTTTCCCACCCCAGCAACTTCCTAAATAACTTATCTCGCTTCGCTAGCTCACTCGCCATAGAATTAACATTAGCATTAACGAGGATATAGATACGTAGTGAATAGTAGTGACATTGTTATGTAACACAGGCTCCTAGAAGTCAGAAAGAGACAACAACTATGCTAATGCTAAATGCTACGATAACAAAACTTTCAGGCTCTTTATTCTATTAACTATGCTAATGCTAAATGCTACGATAACAACACTTTCAGTTGGTTGTATACAGTATGCGAGGTACACCTAATTGTGTGCAGTAGGGCCACCAGAATACTTGTGGTGAGGCGGCATTGGCAGCGCCACACCCCTTTTTATATAGTTTAATTCAATAAATTGACGCAAACCGATAAAAACAGGGGAAAAGTGCTGTTTTTTAGACCGATGTGCTTCATGACTTGTCAACTCCGCACAATTTCTCTGTCCTTCACATTGAGTGCTGCTGCGGGCTCTTTGCATGTCTTGACCGATCAGATCAGAACAAGACTATTTTTCAGTCTGATCAACTGCAGGCTACTAACAGCAGCTGCATAGTCTAGCCCAGCGTTTACCAAACCCGGTCCTGCCCCCCCCCTGGGTGCACGTTTTGGTTTTTGGCCTAGCACTACACAGCTGATTCAAATATTCAAAGCTTGATGATGGGTTATTTATTTGTAGTGCTAAGGTAAAAAAAAAAAAAAAAAAAAAACGTGCACCCAGGGGGGCACCCCAGGATCGAATTAGGGAAACCCTGGTCCAGCCTACTATTCACCCTGTCGCTCTGGCCAGGGTAAATGAAGCCGTAACGTTGTGTATTTATAGCACATTTGTTTGTGATTAAATGTGAATGGGATAAAATGTGGTTTATAGTCAAACGTGGGCTGACTAGGCTAACTAGACTTTTTGGAATTTGGAATTAATCAATAAACTCAATAGCTAACCCCCCCCCCCCCAGTTTGACAGGGTCTTTTCATCCTCCCCAAAGCCAGGAGTTTTTCCAGGAGTTTGTTAAAACCATGTGACTTTAATAGAAAAGCTCAGGTCCCATCATAGCACAATCTAAAATGTTTTACAACATCACACCTTTGGTGTGCAGAACAGGTAACCTTCGGCTGTATCTAATTGAGCATACCCTGTTACAACTTGACAAAGCTAGTTTCTCGAGCGATGTCTTGAGGTCATTTTATGAAAAGTGGCTAATCCATCACCAAAGGGCTATTTTCTTCTCCATCTATCCTCATTGATCTTCTCAAAATATAAGCAACTAAATGAATCATTATTGTTGTGATAATGGTTTCACCCTGGTCTCATACTCCCTTAAGGCTTAATTCTACCAAGTCAATGACATGGCTTACAATAAATTCACTAATATTGTGTTTTATAGCATATTGTGTGGAAACGAATATGCACTGTATTACTAAGACTTCTTAATGCAGGGCTCCCTTGGAAAGAGGCCTTGGTCTCAATGGGACTCCCTGCTAAAATGATGGTTAATTAAGAATGAGTATTTTCACATCACTAAAGACAGCTTTAGTGTCTTTTCATCTAATAAACCAATTTCACAGTCCTTTCTTCAATTACAGGCTTTAGCCAATGCACCAAGTATACACATTTTTACGATGTGAGGAATTCACATTCTCAAGCTAAGAAACTGGTTGGAAATAGTGCATAAATCGGTGAGACAGAGACTTTTTCGATGAACAGTGGAAGGGTTAAACGATAATATACAGTAACAACAGTTATTTTTATCACTGAACATTGAACACTTTTACTGCAGTAGTTATCTATGAGTGCTGCTGAAAAATTATCAAATTTACTACACCAGCATCCACTCAACCAAACCAGATGCTCAATTTCCTTCAAACCTAATCTAATGGGAACATTCTCTGCTATAAATGAACTTTGTTTGCATTGAGAAATCATTTTTCAGCTCTTACGTACAGCAACTGTGGTACGTTAAGAGCCGTCATATAAATTCAAATGCCATAACGGAGACACAATTTGTTGGATGGAAGATTTTTACCGTGGCTGCAGTGTTAGTCTTGGACAGGACTCAGATCAGTGCTTATGGAGTTGACACAGCAAGATAATATGTGTTTGTCCGTCTCCAGATCTCAATCTAATTGAAAACTTGGGAGATTCTAGAGTAGCGCCTGAGACAGCGTTTTCCAACACCATCAACAAAACACCATATGATTGAATTCCTTGTTGAAGAATCCCTCCATTAGCGTTCTAGACACTTGTAGAAGCTATGTCAAGGCTCATTGACTCTCTAACGGCTCGTGGTGTCCCAACACCCTATTAAGACACTTCATGTTGGGGATTTCCTTTTCTTGGTCAGTTACCTGTAATTTGCGTAAGAGGTCAGTGAAAATTCAATGGACGTGCCAGTGAAGGTCGAGCAGAGTGCGAAGGCTAGTTACAGCAGATAAATGAAACCTTCATCATTATCCTCTTTCTGGACACAGCATAGAGCAGAGAGAGAGAGAGAGAGAGAGAGAGAGAGAGAGGTCAGGAAGAGGGAATTATGCAATAGCATTAACCATCTATAGCCTGACATGATACAAACATGCATTGCACAGTAATAAAACACAGTACAATACTGTACACTGTACACAGGGTTGATCTCGGCACTTGTCATCAAAACTCCAAAGTTGGGTAAGTTCATTTGGTAAATAGTTTCTCTCAGCAGTACATCTCAGGTATATCCTGGCAGTGCCGTGCATGATAACAACGGTGATATCACATCACTAATCATGTTTAATTCACACAGCCATATTACGAAGGAAATGGCTGAAATAAAGGGAGCAGGAATGAAATGGCCCCCCAAGCCTGAAATAGCGCTGTCAGCCGGAAGGCACGGAGAGTAATGTAATTGGGGTGCTTAGTGACAGCCAGAGCAGGGGAGGGAAGGAGGGGGGACAGTTCAGCGCTGTCCTGGGCTTTTACACAATAGAGCTATATCCGGTGTGGGATGAGGACATGATCTGTTCTTTTGCCTTTGCTTTCATCACTGGTAGCAGGCTACGCAGCTCAGTTGAAAGGTAAAGTAGTGAGAGAGGGGACGATACAGTATTAGTGTCTAGTCATCCACATTTTCAGACTGAGGATACCCCCACTGGCGGACTAAACATTAGGCAGAAGATGCAATTGCCTCAGGCCTCACATCATCAAGGGGCCTCATGAGCAGGGGAAAAAGTGTTTTAAAAAAATGATCCACTTGAGGCCCCTTCATGCTCCACTCAAGGCATATTAATGGAAGTGAATAGGGCATTTTCACGGAAAAAAAGGTATACAGGTAATTCCACTGGAATTATATAAAATAACAAAAACTGAGCTTTCTTATGTCTTTCAGATACAGGACAGACACTTCAAAACATACTTTAATATTATTTAATTTGACTTTTTCCATGTATGAATCTGTTAATAAATGCATTTCTATGGGCTAATAGCAGTAAGGCCGAATTCAGTGTTTCATCTAATTATCATGTTTATATCTACAGGGGTCCTAACATGAAAAATAAAACTGCTTAAAACAATTCCAGATTTTAGCTTTGTAGAAACCCAGCCCCGGGCCCTTAGACTCTAGGTCACTTGTCAAACTCATTCCAAGGAGGGCTGAGTGTCTGAGGGTTTTCGCTCCACCCTTGTACTTGATTGATTAATTAAGGTCACTAATTAGTAAAGTACTCCCCTTACCTGGTTGTCTAGATCTTAATTTAAAGGAAAAACCAAAAACCCATAGTGGAATGAGCATTTCTTTTGTAAAAAGATTGGTGCTGCTGACAATACTGCCCTCATCATTGAGGCAGAAGACATGTACATGTATATGTAGCCCATGTATCTGATGCGCTCTCGCCAACATGAGAATGGCATGTCATACTCTTTTTGGCCAAATAGCATCAGATACATGGGCGACATATAGTAAGACAGAGGGGCGCTGTTTCGCTCGCTAGGATCCGTTCTTCGTTGAGAGTTTCAGCCACTTGTAAATTGAAGGAAAGTTGGCGCACAGTGCACTGTTCGGATGCTGGAATGAACTTGCGAAGGTAACCTACTTTTTGAAGTGATTTGTATGACAATCAGATGAAAACATCATGGCTGGTTGTGTTCGTGGCACAATAAAAGATAATACATTTTTACAGTAAAATGACATGTCTTTACTGTAAATCACATTAAAAAAACTGGGTGGTTAAAGAGTTTTGATGTATACACCCACATGAAAAAATACTACTGTTTACTATCGAATACTGTAGTTAAATGTAGAATATAATACTCCACAAGTATCACTTGATCATGTGTAGTACTTACTATAGAATGTTGTAGTATACTGTAGAATACTATACTACACATTGTAATATCCCTCGATTGTGTAGTGCTTAATATAACATTTTGTAGAATACGGTAGAATGCTATACGACACACAGTACTATCCCTCGTCATGTAAATGTAGTAAAGGGAAAGGGGATACCTAGTCAGTTGTACAACTGAATGTATTCAACTGAAATGTGTCAACCGCATTTAACCCAACCCCTCTGAATCAGAGGTACGGAGGGCTTGGAGGGCTGCCTCAATCGACATCCATGTCTTCGGCGCCCGGGGAACAGTTGGTTAACTGCCTTACTCAGGGGAAGAATGACAGATTTATACCTTGTCAGCTCGGGGATTCAATCCAGCAACCTTTCGGTTACTTACTATAAAATTGCATAGTACATTGTAGAATCTGCTACACACGCTACACACTGACAAAGTGTGTAATAAATCAACAACCCTTAGTAGAATGATGACGTTTGTATCCCAAATGGCCCCCTGTTATATAATGCACTACTTTCGACCAGAGTCCTATGGACCCTGGTCAAAACCACTTAATTATAATAATATACAGAACGTGGTCCTTTGTAGCTCAGTCAGTAGAGCACGGCGCTTGTAATACTAGGGAAGTGACTGTAAGTTGCGTTGGATAAAAGTTTCTGCTAATTGGCATATATTATTATTAAAAGTACTAGACTATAAATGGAATGGGGTTCCTTTTGGGTCACAGACAGACATGTCTTTGGGTGTCGTGGTCATTGGGAAAGGGATGACATGACACAATCCCTATTATAGTTATCAAACGCTAGTGTCGCGTTGCCATACCTCCAGCCTGGTTCTTGACGACGCTAATCAAACACTTATTCATAGGAGCCTGGTGATTAATGCAAATTAGACCCCGCTGCTGAGTACAGCTGGCTGGCAGGAGTGGGTATCTATTGCTCTCTCTCTCCTCCCTCGTGTTCTCCCTCTCTCATAGTCTCTCGCTTGTCTCTTGTGCTCGTTCTCGCCTCTTTTTTCTCTCTCTCCATCTCTCTCTTCTCTGGTCCTCTCTCTATCTCACTCTCTCTTCTCTTGACCTCTCTCTCATGATGAGTCATGGCCAGAGTGGGTCTCTGTTTGGATGAGTGAGGGGCGGTTGGAGCGCTCTCCTCTCTTTCACTATGGCGGTAGTCGCCCGTGTAGCACCAGGCAAAACAACATGGCTCGTGATGCTGTATGTACGGTCCCTGTATCCACGGAAGCCATATATCTCACTCACACCTCTCCCTAGGAGACCGAACCCTCTCGCGCAAGTGATGTGTGAAGAATTGCTATGCAGTACATACACTACCACCTGTCGTTCATTGGTGTTGTTCTCGTGCTCTTTACTCACACTCCATAGTGAGGCACTGCAGCAACAGTGCAGTGGAGTCGAATGCAAACTCTCGCAGTGGCACGTTGAAGAAACCGGTGTCCTCTAGACCTCCAGCTAATTGACAGCATTCATCATCATCTCAATGCAAATGACGCTAGATTGCCATTATGAAGAGTCAGGTTGTCCCTGATCACATTGACAGATAAAATCAGAGGATAGGCTGAGTTTGGGGGAAAAGAAAGACCTCAAAAAAAGGGAAAGATAACATAAAAAAATAGTCTTTTTTTCAAACGCACCATAAAAACAGCCACAGTGCTGATGATTCATAAAGTGATAAAGATGGGCTGTAACGCAGTCAGGCTGTATTTAGAGTCTTCTCATTCTCCTCCTCCCCCTGAGTAATTGTCATCTCTTTTAGGGTTTGACTGATGACTGGTTCTCTGATAAATGTGAGAAAAGGAGAGCGTGCAAAGCCTCACCGAGCGTCGTCAAATATAATGTCACTGCTCGGAGTTGTCAAGGGTAACGCAGTAGAATGTTCCACAGCATCAATAGCCAGGAGAGCTACAGGTTGAAATGGTTCTTAAACACCTTGAGACCAAACAAGGCACTGCTGCATTATAATGAGGATGGAAAATGATTTACGGTTATGTGCTACATCCTCCAGACAGACCACAGAAAGACTACCTTCATAGAGACATTTGAAATTGAAAGGCTCTTACTGATGACTCACTGTTTTACTTTATTTCTGGAGACAGAGAAGAAGAAAACAAGAAATTAGGCCACCTGTTGATCTCCTTGTAAAACCTAATAAGTAGAGTTCAACACAGAAGGAAATGACCGCCACATTTTCACTTAACTTCCACTTTCAGGAGAGTGTCAGGATGCCAGACATGTTGCGGAGATGCCAAAACCTTAACCATGTCTGCAGACACACACACACACACACACGCCCTGGGTCAATACTGATTACACACTGGGCAAGTGTGAAGGGTGTCTCTCCGCACCAAGTCACCCAGCTCAGCTGCATGATCTATCAATACACTGTATCCACTCCATCGTCACAGCGACACTCCCACAGAGCACCAAATAATGCATGGGATACATTTAAGACAGGCATGCATGTTGAGAACACTCAACATCCTCACTATCCTCACCTCTGACTGAAAAGGCCAGTTCAGTAACACCTGACAGTGTAGTAACCTGGGAACACAACTGATATGACCACGTTGTATGTAGAGCTATCTGATATGACTTTGTAGTCGTCATGAAATTAAACTGTGACAGGGGGCACTGAGAGGACATGAACAGGCAAGATGTTGCTACTGTAATGTGGATTGGGCAGTCAGTATGTAGCAATGTGTGAGATCCCCCAACAGTTACACTCCGTTTGCAGTTAAGTCATTTACCAAAATAAAAACTATTCCCAATGTGATCTGAAGGCAGCATGTATACACTGCTACACTGTCCTGGGCATTTGAATGATACGTCTGTCGATCAGGTTACTGTCCACAGACTGTGCCATGCTGTGGGAGAGGGGAGAGAGAGAGAGACAGAGAGAAAGAGAGACAGAGGCAGACAAACAGACAGACAGAGACAGAGGGGAGGGAGGGAGGGAGGGAGGGAGGGAGGGAGGGAGGGAGGGAGGGAGGGAGGGAGGGAGGGAGGGAGGGAGGGAGGGAGGGAGGGAGGGAACAGTGGCTGCAAATGGCAGCTTCTGTGACACAACGAGAGAGAAGGGAGTGGGAGAAGAGATGCAGGGAGTGAGTGAGCAAGAAACAGTGAGAGAAAAAGAGAGCGAGAGAGAGAACTGCTGCCAGCAGAACTAGATCAGGTTGCAAATATTGATAGAGAGGCTGTTCAGCTAATAAGCAGAGGTAATTATCTCTTTTAATTCAACATTTTTATGGGAAATGTGACAAAGGACTTCAATGTTACTAAAGATTGTCAATGAACACAAGTGCTGAGGGAGTTCAGAAGATGGGGATACAAAGCCTTTTTTCACATTGGGAAACTGTTAGATACCTTTGTTTACGCCCAGCAACGGAGGACAAACTGAGGACAGAGTGATTCAGTCAAAGAGAAGAAAATACACACATTTGTCATGGTTTTGTTCTTTGTGGGGACCAATTGACCACAGTGGCATTGCACGTATGTGCGATGTATGTAGGAAGAACTGGCTGACTGACAACAACAGAGGAAGGAAAGATAGCAGATATAGAGCTCAATGATGAAGAAATTCAAAGGGTTTCTGTGTCTGTGGCTGAAAAGGATGGAGTGGTTCTACCCTTAGGAATCACAGAGGGAGAGACCAGCTCTGGTGGCTTAAACTCGGAGGGAGAATGATGCTTCAGATTGGTTAGCTGGGATATGAGCCAGGAGGACACTGTGTTTCAGCTCTAAAGTGGGGTAGAAGAAGAACCAGGTGGATAATATAAGGTAAGAAACTTCACATCATGTTTGACTCTGCTCTTTCATCAACTGCTTTTCCTCATCATTGGTGGGATATTGGTGGGGACAGCAATTACGTAATGGGGTTTAGTGTAATAATAAATGCCAAGTCCTTTGTCTTGTCCAATCTAAATTCCTATAGTACAGGTATGTTGCTGTGTAAAAGAGAAGGCAGATCTTCTTGTCGATATGAAAAGTTTATTTCCAAAACGCTTTATCCCCCAATTTTTGTGTTTTTTCATCAGATATGATGACTTATGGGAAGTTTCATGTGTGTGTAAAATATTACTGTTCTCAGATATTGTATTCATAGATTTGAGATGTGTATGAAAATGTTGTTGTTTTTTAGTGCAAAATGCAATATATCCATTGTTTAGCTGGAAAGGAACGTTCGTATCCTGTATATTTGACCGTGATACGTGTTTTTCTCACCGAGCTATCTTATGATGAATGCACCTACTGTAAGTCGCTCTGGATAAGAGCATCTACCAAATGTTTTACATACAGATCTCATATTACTGTATTGAAAAAAAAGTTTACAAAAATATATACATTGATGTCACAAATGTAGCATTTGTACAGTTGTTTATTAAAAATGTATTTTTTTTTTGTTGCATTTGACTGTAAAACCAGGCAATACTGCTTATTTATAGAGTGAGGGGGATATATGGCATTTAGCAAAAAAACAAGATTATTTGTTTCTCTGAAATGAAACCATCAAGTGATAGATTTGAATCAAATACATGTCATTGAACAACCCCATGCCACAATTAGATCATGAAAAAACACACCCATCTCTTTTCTTATGATTTCTTTCAACAATAAAATCTCATTTACCAACATTTCTGAAAATGGATAGATAGTGTTTTGATGTATTCAGTGAAGTCTTCCTCATTAACAGCCCAGTATATCCAGTATATGGATTGTGTATGTGATCCTCCTGACACCTACAGTATCACTTCACATCTAAGGCTGGTATGAGATGACTGTATGATGCTTAGCCTACACCTGTTCCAGACAGCGCTTCATGTAATAATACATTTCAATCCACACCTCATGCACACGTTCTACCCTCAGAATTCTAAACGATTGTCTGAGTACCAAATCAACACATATTTCTCTGAGGTTAAATCCATTAAGGAGATCGTATACAATGATTATGGACCACTAGTTGCAATCATGACAGTTTTTTTTTTTTTGGCATGATGCGCACTAAACTTGATTATTCAACTTGATCATGTATGGAGCTTTGTCCAGCAGACAGCTGTCATTATCAACTCCACAGGAAAGCTGTGTTATCTGAGTGAATCTCCTAAAAGTACTGTACTCAAGATATAACCAAAGAGTTTACATTTTATTTAAAAAATACCAAGAGCATTCAAGTTGATGTACGGCAGTGCTCTGTGTTTCCCAGATATATCAATGGTCAGATCCTGCCTGCCTGTCATCTCAATAGCACACCACAAACCTTAGCTTCATATTACGTACATAACTGATGCCATTAGATTGTCTTGGTTGAATCCATTCATTATACATACTTAAGTTTAGATTTGAATATGTGGTCAGATATGAAAATAGAATAAAAAATTCAAGACATTTAAGTTTTATTATATCATGTAAGCTACTCCTGGCCTACGCAGCATGTCGCACTATGTGCAATACAAATGTACATCTATATTAGAGTTTATGTATAGTAAGGTTCATATTTTATATTTTAATAAGTACTCAGTGGTTTTCGCAGTGACTAGAACATTGAATCACATACTAGAGTAAGTGGGTATGAAACATGTACTACTTACTACATTTATTAAACTGGGGATTTCATTCCAAAGCTCTATATGTTGGTAAAGTAGCTTTAATTGTTTAAAGACATTATGAAAGAGATTGGTGTGTTTTTTCATTATCCAATACATGGCCTGGGGTTGTTAAATGACAGACATGTACTTGTTTAAAATGTAGCACTTGATGGTTTCATTTCAGAGAGACAAATAACCATGTTTTTTTGCTAAATGCCATATATCCCCCTCACTTTATTTTTTTTGTATTTTACTAGGCAAGTCAGTTAAGAACAAATTCTTGTTTTCAATGACAGCCTAGGAACACTGGGTTAACTGGTCTAGGAACAGTGGGTTAACTGCGTTGTTCAGGGGCAGAATGACATACTTTTACCTTGTCGGCTCAGGGATTCATTCTTGCAACCTTTCGGTTACTAGTCCAATGCTCTAACCACTAGGCTACTTGCTGCCCGACTCGCAGAGAAATAAGTAGTACTGCTAGGTTTTACACATTCAAATGTAACAAATAACCACATTTTTTTTATAAAGAACTGTACAAATGATACATTTGTGACATCAATATTAAAATAATAATAAGTAAATACAGTGATATGAGATCTGTATAAAACATTTACATTTGAAATTTTAGTCATGAAGCAGGTGCTCTTATCCAAAGAGACTTACAGTAAGTGCATTAATCTAAAGATAGTTAGGTGAAACAACTACACACCACAGTCAAATATACAGGGTACGAACATGCCATTCCAGCAACAACAAAAAATGGATATATAGCGTTTCCCCCCCCCAAAAAAAATCATGCACATGTAAAAATATATTAATAAAAAATATTTTCTAATGAAAAAACACAAATGTGATATAGCGTTTTGTAAATAAACGTCTAATGTTCACTTGCTTGGTGTCATGAGCTAAGAGGTCAATTAACAACATAAACAGCATGGGGTTTCCGAGCCATGGACCTTTATAGAGCCGAGCCTTTGGGACGCCCCCTAGTGGGATTGGCCTGTAATCATTTAATTGATCAAAAGAATACAGGTGGATGAAAAAAAGTGACCACGGGAGATATTCAGACAGATTGTCTTGTTCAGTAACACATAGAAGTGACGATAGGATGATCGTTAAATCACCGATTTGCAATAAAGCAATGAATGATTATGATGCACCCTGCATAAGCACAAATACACACGCACACACACACACACACACACACACACACACACACACACACACACACACACACACACACACACACACACACACACGCTTATCTCTTTTGGTTTCAGCTGAACAGTAACTTCAGACGGAATTTCAAACACAAACTATTGTCCCAGCCGCTAGAGTTATCAGTCTGTCTTTTATCAGGAGAGACACATAACGTTGTAGAAAATGGCTGACTATCAGAGTTTGCCTTTCCCTTGCCATGGTCAGATCCTGTCTTGAATGAAGTTCACTATGATAGAAATAGAGTGAACAATAGTCATTCTATTTCTGTGGTCACTATTACATTGTCGAATGCATTAAACGTAGTAACAAACTGCCCATGCAACTGGACACGGCAGATGTACAATGCTGTACTACGAAGGTGTGCTCCCAAATTGTGTCCCCTGCAGTTAAGTGGTGAGCTACTCAGTAGGAAAATATGTAGGTCACTTGAGACTACACGGGTGATGAGGTGAGCCATAGGAAAATACGATGACACCTGATCCTGAGCTCTTCCTGAACAATGGACAAAGGGTGCTGGCTGCGATCACAGTCGCCGTGTTCGATTTCCTGCTTTCCTGCTTTCCTTGAGATGGAGTACCCCCTTTTCCTCCCGGCCTCGTGTTCCACCCCCCCATCCTTCGTCATTTTTTACACATAATCGAACCCCATCAGGATCATACAAAAGCATTTCACCTTACCTGCACACTCATATCACCTCCATGCTTTGTTCACTTGTGTGTGATCCTGTGTAAGATCCTGTGTGTGATCCTGTGTGTTATCCTATGTATGATCCTATGTTGTCCTATATGTGAGTAATAACCACATTGTACTTTCTACAAAGACGCACTCATGAGTTGTACTTTGGTTGCTATTTCAGACATAACAAAGTCATCCTGTAGTCAGGTTATTTGAAAGTGAAAGGAATGACAATGTAGAAATGCAGCAAAGGTATGCCACACAAGGTATGATTTCTCTCACGTGCCGTGGTATTCTTGGCATCGACTCTGCAAATCTGTCTTTTCACACACACACACACACACACACACACACACACACACACACACACACACACACACACACACACACACACACACACACACACACACACACACACACACACACACACACACACACACACACACACACGGAGGTATGCTGTATGTGTTTGCTGGAACATAAAGGTAACGACTACATTTTGCCATATTTCCATACCTCAATGAAATCTATTTAGCATATAAAGAAAATAGAATTAAAGGCAGAGTTATAGTTGGTGTAGCGGTCTACTTTTGTTGCATTTATAACATAGACAGACATAAAGTAAGGTAAGAGGATTGGTGAAGCTCTATACTGTACATGACTAATCTAGATTCAGCTGTGCTAAAAGAAAATCATCACCTAAACCACCTACTGTCGAATACAAATAAGTTCGGCATTCTAACAAAGCATACATTCTCCGCATTGTGACTCCTAAGTCAAACTCCATTGGCTGCAAATCCATTAATGCAGCATGTTGCGAAATACTTTCTCCAGCATATACCTGGAGGCACATAACTAATGACTTGAAGCACACACAGGGGGTTTTACTTTCATTTAATCAATTCATGTGTTGCCTGATATACTACTACAGACAGTATGACATGAGGACCGTTGTCGGACGTAAGGGGATGGGGAGCAAGCTAGAAGATGGATGGCATGGAATACAAACATAGTGAAATGCTGAAACCTTCCGTAGACTCTTTACATTGCAAACTTTTGCGATAGTAGTGATTAAGAAAAAATATGTATTGTTTCAAATGATATATGGTATGTGTGCAGTAACAGTAGTGGTGATACATTATCATGGGATCATCAAATACTTTGGAAGAGGGCACAAAAGCAGACATAGCTGTCATAATATATTACAGCAGTTGACATAGCAACTCTGTTAGACCTGGCTGTAGAGTACAGCCAACTACTGTGCGTTCATGGTGATTGGAGTGAGACTGAGAGGCTGTGGTAGAGAGAGGGAAGGACTGGAGGGATTTAGTAGTGCACGTCAGTGGACGGTTGTACACCGTCAAGCCTTCAGAGTGTTGATCCGGGGTATAGGGATGAGACAGGGACTGTCTGGGGATCCAGAGGGACCTGTGGCTGGCTACTGGGGGCCTATAGACACTTTTACCCTGCTCTGCTGGTTACCCTGGAGACTGGACATGATGTGGACCAGGTGACGTCTGTGGCCCAGGTCACATCTGTGGCCCTTCGTAGCCGAGGTCTAGTAAATTAGTAGACAATATCTATACAGAGATGGATAAATCATTACAGATTGGCAAATGTGTTTGTAAACCTAAGGCTAGTGTGATGTATGGCGTGTGTGGCGCAAGAAAAAGACGTTATATACAGTGTGTGTGTGTTTCTGTGTGTGTTTCTGCATGTGTGCGTGAATAAATATGTTATTCTTTAGTACGTACATGTTTATTTTAATTCTATACAAATATGTTTTAAATGTGAATGATTGATCACTTAACCATGAGAAAGGTTTCCGTCTAGTATTGAACATGCACACAAGCAGAGGGTGGAGAAATGCAGTATACGTATTTATAAACTGGGTGGTTCTAGCCTTGAATGCTGATTGGCTGACAGCCGTGGTATATCAGACCGTACCACGGATATACCACGGATATGACAAAACATTTATTTTTACTGCTCTAATTACTTTGGTAACCAGTTTATATTAGCAATAAGGCACCTTGGGTGTTTGTGATATATGGCCATTATACCACGGCTAAGGGCTGTATCCAGGCACTTCACATTGCGTCGTGCCTAAGATCAGCCCTTAGCCGTGGTATATTGGCCATATATCACAAACACCCAAGTTGCCATATTGCTATTATAAACTAGTTACCAAAGTAATTAGATGGTAAAATGCTGTAAATCTTACACCATCCTCGTTGCGTGATTAATAATACTGCAAATTATACTGAATCAGGTCAAGTAAATAGAGCTTGAAACCTGGCTAAGTAAGTGACAGAACATTTTCATTTTTAGACCAAGTGTGTCTCTCCCTCTCCTTCTGGCCCTGTGCTTAACATCTGTGATGGCGCACCCATGAAAACTGTGGCACGCACAGGAGTCCCCTGGGAATCCTGAATTAAACACACGCACACACACACACACACACACACACACACACACACACACACACACAGGCAAAAAAAAAAAGACTTGATCAAATTGAGTGCAATGCTGACATGACAGCCAGAAGAGCTCAGTACGTAAATGAACACACCGCTGAGATAGGAAGCTTTACCATGTTGAACTTTCCACTACGTCCTAGTGTTGATGTAGCTGAAATCTGATAATTCTGCTGACTGTGTGTACTATAGCGTAAAGAAGGCTGCAAAAAAAATAGTGAATGATGTCTGGTAGCATCTCATCGGTTCTAAGCAAGTGGCCGATAAAAGCACAGGAAACGTCTTGTGAGAGAAGTGTCTGGATCTAGCGAGCTCCTCTCCACTTTGCCCGGCAATCAACAAAAATACTTCTGAAAAGGGCCATTCGGAATGAATGTGTGAGTCGTGATCAGGCTTCGGAAGCAGGAGGTAAAGGGAGGGGGTGGGGGACAGGGTGTGAGTCTTTTGCCATTCATATTGAAAACTAATTCATGATAAAACTCTAGCATTTTGTCAAGAATCATGGTAATAGCACTAAGGCCATAATAATATCACCATAATGTACAAAACATTTAAGGAATCTTATACGGTATGGTGACGACATCATTTAAGGTTTTGGTGTCAATGGATTATGTGAAATGTGGTTTTGTGGCATGTGGCAATAGCCTGAAGACTACTTATGAAAGCCCAGTGGCATAATGGATTATGTGTGCATGAATTACACCAAATAAATGTCTTTGTAGTGCAGTTCCCCAGAGTCTTAAATGGTGAAGTACTTTGATACTGATATGCTGTAATATGACAGTTTTTTTAAAGTACTGACGTCCGTATCCCTCTCTTCTCTCCTCAGGGAGTGGTCGGCCAAGAGTACAACAACCCACACAGCACACGTTCTCCCTGGCTATGACCGGCTGAGATGGGGCTCTGGCAGTGACACCACTGGAAAGGACCTCTGAGTGATCACACATTGGGACATCCGGGACCTCCCACCTACTCCCGACCCTGCAGCCCGGGCCTACGTGGCCAGCATGAGTGTGGGGCGTCTCAACCGTTACAGCATTGTGTCATCCGAGGAGGAGGCGCTGCGGCTCACCAACATGCACGGCGGCAGCAGTGGTGGAATGAATGGCTTTGGCAACGGCAAAATCCACACACGCCGCAAGGTCCGCAACCGCTTCGTCAAGAAGAATGGCCAGTGCAATGTGCAGTTCGCCAACATGGAGGACAAGTCATCGCGCTACATGGCCGATATGTTCACCACGTGCGTGGACATCCGTTGGCGCTACATGCTGGTGCTGTTCACGCTGGTGTTCGTGTTGTCTTGGCTGGCCTTTGGCCTGGCCTTCTGGGTCATAGCGTTACTCCACGGCGACCTTGACAACCCGGCTGGAGACGACAACTTCACGCCCTGCGTTCTGCAAGTCAACGGCTTCGTGGCCGCCTTCCTGTTCTCCATCGAAACCCAGTCGACCATCGGCTACGGCTACCGCTGCGTGACGGAGGAGTGTCCCGTCGCAGTCTTCATGGTGGTCTTCCAGTCCATCGTGGGCTGCATCATTGACTGCTTCATGATTGGCGCCATTATGGCCAAGATGGCACGGCCCAAGAAGCGGGCACAGACGCTGCTGTTCAGCCACAATGCAGTGATCGCCATGCGCGACAGCAAGCTGTGCCTCATGTGGAGGGTGGGGAACCTGAGGAAGAGTCACATTGTAGAGGCCCATGTCAGAGCTCAGCTCATCAAACCCCGGATCACTGACGAAGGGGAGTACATCCCCTTGGACCAAATAGACATCAATGTGGGTTTTGACAAAGGCCTGGACAGGATTTTCTTGGTGTCACCCATTACGATTATCCATGAGATTGATGAGGATAGTCCACTCTATGGGATTGGTAAAAATGACCTGGAGACGGCAGACTTTGAGATCGTGGTCATACTGGAGGGAATGGTCGAGGCGACTGCCATGACCACACAGGCGCGCAGCTCCTACCTGGCCACGGAGGTGCTGTGGGGTCACCGGTTCGAGCCGGTGCTCTTCGAGGAGAAGAACCTGTACAAGGTGGATTACTCTCACTTTCACAAGACCTACGAGGTACCGTCCACCCCGCGTTACAGTGCCAAGGACATGGTGGAGAACAAATTCCTGGTGCCCACCTCCAACTCCTTCTGTTACGAGAACGAGCTGGCCTTCCTCAGCCGGGACGAGGACGAGGAAGAGGATGTGGTGGGCGTGGGCGTGAGCGGTGGTGTCAGAGTGCTGGCCAACCTGAACAGTCCAGACCGGACCAGTCGACACGAGTTCGAGAGGATACAGACCACTAGGGGACTGGACCAAAGGTCGTACCGCAGGGAGTCAGAGATATGACCCCTGCCCTTGTACCTACCCGGGGTCAACTTTTGATACGTTTTCTTTCCTTCCAAGGGTAAAAATGCAGAACAATGCAAAGTGCCATAGGAAAAGCTGACTACTGTAATAGGTTGGAAAGAAAATAATGGGACAGTGAAAGGGAAAGAGGGATACTGTTTGGAAGGAATAGGTGAAAGCAAGAGTACGCAGCTCGCAAAACTGTGGTAGAGAATGTCGTCAACAAAAGGAAAAGGCCTGTGAAGGACCTTATTCCTTCATGGAAACTTGAATATTTTTTTCATAATGTCATTTGAGTTTCAATGATGCATCGAGCAGGTATAATGACAAGACCTAATAATCCAATACTAGGTGTTCATATTATTGCTTAGATAAGTTGTTTTGTGTGGAGTACCGTTTTTCAAAAAACATACTTAAAAAAATATTTTTGCTATTTCAACTTGCTGTTGGGCACAAATGATAGTGTTAGAGTTTAAAGCTACCCATACGCTTCCCACATTGCTGAGATTCCCAATCGCTGTAACAGAGTTCGATGACACTTTGACAATTCCTGTAACTGCAGTGTACTGCAGCATTCAGAAGCAATGAACCATGCTAAATCATTTAACCATCAACGAGCCATTGAAGCACAACGTAGTTTCACAACTTTAATTTGAACCAGTTATGATAAATACATATAATTTGCACTATTAGCCGAATTTAGGAGTAGGCCAATAGTAATGCAGTAAATTAATTTAGAATGGGCAGGGGGGAACATCTCAAAATTCTCTAGAAAGAAAATAAATTGAATTGATAATTTTGATACCGCCTTGCTTAAAACATTAAAATAACACAGGATTATTCTGACCTTAATGAAGTGTGAAACAACTATAGGGAAAATATCATTACATTTCTTTTTTTCTCTCTTTTTTTATTCTCTTTAAAAACAAATCTATGCACATCATTAATTATATCAAGGGACAGAAACGGAATGGATTTCCGTAGAAGATGTTATGATGTCGTCCAATCACCATTGCATAATTCTACAAAGAGAACCGGTTTGATGAATGTTTGATGAATTGAACTCAATGAGGATTGAGGGCCTTCACATGTATAAAGTGTTTCCCCTCTAATATCTTTATAAGTAAAGAGCAGTTATTGTATGCTATCAAATCCCTTTTGATAGAAAAGTTCAAATAGTATGCAGAAAGAATGGTACTTTACCAGGTAAATTGATGTGTGTTAAAGGAATACTCCACTCATGATGATGGTGTAATGACAATTTGCTTTTTGAAAGTCCTACATCTTGAAAACTTGCTGACATTTTCGGACTATATCGACAATGGACTAATGAAAAAAATACTAAATACAGTTTAAAATAGTGTATTATTCCTTCAAGCTTTGCTTTGCTCGAAAACTGTCATCAATATTTTCCTAATGGTCTACACAGGATATGCATGTGGGGCAGGGTTAAAATTTGTAAAATGATTAATCCCATGTTTTTAGAAACATACTGAAAGAGCAAGCTATTAACCCCTATTAAGCACGAGAAACTATCTGTGATATGTTGAAAAAAGTCCTTAGTTGATTTGATTCAATTACATCTCATAAGCAATAGGCTTACATGATCAGGTGGACAGACAATATGAAAAGCAATAATACTGAAATGCACCTCCATTGTTATGTACTAAACATAAATGGTGAATGGCACGGAGCTAAATTTGGCTATCATGAGTCTATTTGTGGAACCCGCTTGGCTAGTCTGGTGACTCCATTCTCTCGTGGTGCACCTGTTTTAGAACTGGCACCACACTCATCTCTCTGACAGCGATGTTTTGAGTCTCGAGGAGCGATTTCACCAAAACATAATGTATAGACATCTTTCGTCCTTCATTTACTGGAGTGCTCTTCAAAGTTCAATAACTCAAGAAGTAGCTGAGCAGCTGAGTTAAGTTGGGTTCGGAACAACATTATATACATTATATTAAGACTGAGTACAATAACAAAAATTATTTGTAAGGTGTGTTGCTATGATATGGAAGCCTAAAGGTACCAAAACCCAATTTAAAATGCAAATTGGAATGGAAGTAACAAAAGGAGTCATAAATAGGAAAGGTGTCTTGAATGTTAATAATCTAGGAACAACTTCAAGCACAAAATCAAGCAAAGAATTCTAAATTCAAACCAAATAAATGTCATATTTTAGTATCTACAGATTTGTTTTTGTCTTAGTTACATATACTGAGTAGTTTGTAATTTATCAGTATCTAGGTAAAGCAAGAAAACTAAGGTGCATGACAGACTAATTTTAATCTTTGGCATGAATCGTAGCATATGAAATGTATACCTTGAATTTATGCCTACCCATAATCCACTGCTCTACTAAATAGCACACAATATATTATGCTGTGTCATAAAATCATTGAAATCCTCATTGAAATGTGCAGTTCATGTCCCCTAAAATACTACTTTTCCTCTTCCACCAAAATAACTGCCCTTGTATCTAAGAAAGGGGGAAGTAGGAGGTATAGTACTGTAAGACTAGCACAAGAAGAAACACCATGATGGTCATTCAGCTGGCGACAATGACTGATATTTTCCTAGTGGTCCTTTTATCCCAGGGATATCCTTTGCCCTAAATAATTATACATAATGTGTTGCTTTTTAGAACTTTTAGGCTAAGAGAGATTTTTGGGGAGATGAATGAAGCCTTTTTGTCCCAATCCTAGACTTTATGCTCATTGCCTTCTGGGAAGGCTCTGGTATCCTAATGTGTGACACCTTTGTACCTACTTATAATGTTTCGGTGGTATCCATGGTAAAGCATCATCAGCTTCTATGCTGCATCATCGGAATGCAAAATTCCATCATGCCTTTTTCTTTTTTATCTGAAGAAGTTTTAATATTACCCAACTTGACTCCATGAAAACAGATAATGCACTAGCTGTACACAACATCAATTAACTATATTAGGCTACAGCTAAATACACACAAATCAACACATCTGTTTTAAAAGTAAGTTATTTTTAAATGACAGTATTTCATTGAGATACATTAGAATAAAATCATCCATATTTATCAATTTTTATACCAGATGAAAATCTGAAGAAATCACAAAGAAAGAGGCAAAAATAGATTTATTGCCTCAGGTTATCAATGATTTGATTTTGTTTCATTTCAGCACAGAAGCTTATGATTAAACAGGTATTTCTCTTAAAGGGATGATTGGAAAACCTTTGACCTCTGTAGAAGTCTTCCTATGGCCCAGGTGAAGAAACGTGCCCTGGGCTTTTATTTTAATGTAAAGTCAATTAAATTATTCGATTAAAACCTAATTGTAAATGAAAACTGGTTGAAGTGCATATTTTGTTAAATTTGCTTACTTCATGTATTTATCATTGTAAAACTGAAAACATTGGTATTACATTACAGTAGTAGCCCACAACATAACAGCTGCTGTGAATTAATGTAATATTCCAGCATTTTGTTTCTCCCACCTAGCAAATTTCTGTGTTGCAAATCAGCTCTAAACACAGGTGGTACTCATAAGGCCTGACTAATCAATCGACCAACTAACAGAGAGCTGTATCAGGATGACAAATGTGATCAGACTGAGATCACAGATCAACATCTGTGTTGCCGAGGTGACCAGATGCCTCTCTGGTCTATGGACAATTATTCGATCCAGTCGTTCAATAAATCACTGTGACATACACTCACACAAACAGCCTGGCGGGTTCAGGAGCCTTTTGGGACCCCATGGACCAGAACTGGAGGACAACCAGAGACAGGTGTAGAGAGAGAGATCAATGGAGGAAACAACTAGATGCATCATCATTACTCTACTGACAAAATAATAGAGAAAATGTTGGTTATATTTCTAATACTCGTTTCAATGTCTCACTTCTGGGATTCTCTCTAGCAGATCACAAACTTGACAAACCAATCACACAACATCTGTTGGAGACAGACAGGTCGAGTGGCAAATGAGATGAGCCCCTCCCCTCTTTATAAGGTACCACTCGCCCAATTGTTCTCAGGCAAACCGTGAGGTTAGCGCTGCCAAACGTAGGACCTCAGCTCCTGTCGAGTACTGACCAAAAGGAAAGTTTTGCTTGGAGTATAATTTATTTGGAAGCTAGTGTTACACAGCTAGCTATCGAGACTTGGTTAGCCCATGCCGCAAGGCTTTAGCTAACTTGGCTAGCTAGCTGGAAAGCTAGCTAATCACACTCAAAGGGCTAGCTCTTGCTGCAAGGCCAGATCAACCCACGTTCACCCGTGCCGAGTTGGTTAAACTGACTACCCTAGATTTACAGCTCGACGGTCAAGAGACACACTTTGTTTGTCGAGACACAAAGAACACACACACTTTCTCCATCTAGCATTGTGCTAACTAGTTAGGCTGTTAGCCGAAAGGCAAGGAAAACTATTTTCTCTGAGCCATGGAGCCTTCTACCCCTGCACAGGGAGAACCGAGCAGGACTCTTGCCCCACTACTGTCACACTTGTATCCGTGTGGGGCTATGCTATCAGGCAAGGACACACACTCTTTGTGTATCATCTGCCTGGGGGCAGAGCATGCTGAAGCATCACTCGGTAACTCCTAGTCCTGTGTGCACTGTAGGGACTTTCATAAGCCCGCCCTTAAGCCAAGACTGCATAGATCAAACCCTTCACGGGCCCCATCATCCACACAGCCTGCGGGTGAGGAGGCCACCCAGCAACTTCAACCCTCATGGGCTGAGGTGGAGGAGGCTTACCCGAGGACCTCCAACTGTTGTTCGATTACTCTACAGTGGAGGAAGGAGAAGGGGACCTCATCATCAATGAGTTTGATAGGACTGGCCTTCGATACCCGATGACTGATTCAGGCTTATCGATGTCTGCAGACTGGCAGCGGCCAGACTCAATATTGAGTGGCACACACCCGTGGGGGGTGGCAGTGCAAAAGGGGATTGATACGACAGGAGGAGTCTCCCCTCTCATACCGTCCCAGGAAATAAACTTCTCCCAGCTGTCCCAGCTTGCATGGAGGAAGCCAAGCGCAACTGGGGCTAGCCCTTGTCCACTAAAGTCCAGACCAGGACATCCCTTGGTAGTTGAGCAGTCGCTGGCCAACCACACCAACCCCAGTGCACAGACCGGTACTTTTCTGAATCTATATTCAAGAAAAACATAATGTCCCTACTGTTAGCTTATCAGGCAGATTTGCCGCTGGTACTGCCAAACAGGACCTATGAGAGGAGATCTGCGTCATTGCTGATCTCAACGTCTGTGCCTCCAGAGGACGTGTCATGAGCCTTGCTGTGGTGGGGGAGAGAGCCCTGCAAGTGTGGGAACGTCTCTCATCTCATTGGATAGCGGAGGCTATTATATTTGCTTATCATAGCAAGGGTTTACAGCCCTGGAGGGACTGAAGGCTCATTCCACCAGAGGTGTGCAATGTTCATAGTAGAGGTCGACCGATTAATCGGAACTTCCATAACAATCGGTAATCTGCATTTTTGGACACCGATCATGGACGATTACATTGCACTCCACGAGGAAACTGCGTGGCAGGCTGACTACCTGTTATGCGAGTGCAGCAAGAAGCCCAGGTAAGGCTCTAGCTAGCATTAAACGTATCTTATAAAACTAGTTAACTACACATGGTTGATGATATTACTAGTTTATCTAGCTTGTCCTGCGTTGCATATAATCAATGCGGTGCCTGTTAATTTATCATTGAATCACAGCCTACTTCGCCAAACGGATGATTTAACAAGCGCATTCGCGAAAAAAGCACTGTCGTTGCACCAATGTGTACCTAACCATAAACATCAACGCCTTTCTTAAAATCAATACACAAGTATAGATTTTTAAACCTGCATATTTAGTTAATATTGCATGCCAACATGAATTTCTTTTAACTAGGGAAATTGTGACACTTCTCTTGCATTCTGTGCAACAGAGTCAGGGTATATGCAGCAGTTTGGGCCGCCTGGCTCGTTGCAAACTGTGTGAAGACTATTTCTTCCTAACAAAGAAAGCCAACTTCGCCAAACAGGGGATGATTTAACAAAAGCGCATTTGCGAAAAAAGCACAATCATTGCACGAATGTACCTAACCATAAACATCAATGCCTTTCTTAAAATCAATACACAGATGTATATATTTTTTAACCTGCATATTTAGTTCAAAGAAATTCATGTTAGCAGGCAATATTAAACTAGGGAAATTGTGTCACTTCTCTTGCGTTCATTGCACGCAGAGTCAGGGTATATGCAACAGTTTGGGCCGCCTGGCTCGTTGCGAACTAATTTGCCAGAATTTTACGTAATTATGACTTAACATTGAAGGTTGTGCAATGTAACAGCAATATTTAGACTTATGGATGCCACCCGTTAGATAAAATACGGAATTAATATGGTCAAATCCGTAAACTAAGGCTCATATTTCTGTGTGTTATTATATTACAATTAAGTCTATGATTTGATAGAGCAGTCTGACTGAGCGGTGGTAGGCAGCAGCAGGCTCGTAAGCATTCATTCAAACAGCACTTTATTGCGTTTGCCAGCAGCTCTTCACAATACTTCAAGCATTGCGCTGTTTATGACTTCAAGCCTATCAACTCCTGAGATTAGGCTGGCAATACTAAAGTACCTATTAGAACATGCAATAGTCAAAGGTATATGAAATACAACTCGTATAGAGAGAAATAGTCCTATAATAACTACAACCTAACACTTCTTACCTGGGAATATTGAAGACTCATGTTAAAAGGAACCACCAGCTTTTCATATGTTCTTATGTTCTGAGCAAGGAACTGAAACGTTAGCTTTTTTACATGGCACATATTGCACTTTTATTTTCTTCTGCAACACTTTGTTTTTGCATTATTTAAACCAAATTGAACATGTTTCATTATTTACTTGAGACTAAATTGATTTTATTGATGTATTATATTAAGTTAAAATAAAAGTGTTCATTGTTCATTCAGTATTGTTGTAATTGTCATTATTACAAATATATATATATAAATCGTCCGATTAATCGGTATCGTTTTTTTTTGGTCCTCCAATAATCAGTATCGGCGATTAAAAATCATAAATCGGTCGACCTCTAGTTCAAAGGCATCTTATTGCGACACATTTGAAATTCGGCATTTTGGGCCACTCCCTATGAGGTTTTACTGACTGGATGTCACTGCATCTCTGTTGGTGCATACTGTTCTCAGTGCCTCTGAGGTGTGATGCTGTTGGGACTACACTGACTTCGGAGAGCATGTCTGCGATATGGGAATTGGCCATATCCCATAAGTGAGACATCGAAACGAGTATTAGAAATAGTACTTGGGGTTACTTCCTTAAGCCCAGTTCTATGAGAATATGATTGAGATGTCTCACCGCATTTCCATGTTAGCAAGAGCACAATGAAGAAAGGCATACTTGAGAATGACCAGAGAACGGGCAATTTTAAAGAACTGATTCTAGCACAGAAAGATTCCAAAAACGTGGCAAATTATTTCAGGTCCGCTACCATGGTTGGGCCGCAGGTATAAATATTCAGCAGTCTACTGGCATTACACATCTGGCTAAAAGATTGCAGTAGCTCTGTCACTTTTATATATAACTTTGACACCTTCTGGAAACAGAAAATGCCCTACCATCCAAATCATCTTGTCTCCTGGACTCTGTCAAAGCATTTCATGGCTTCGTTGAGACAATGATATATCAATGACCCAAGACCAGGTCAGTTAATCCCTACCATTGTGTCACTGAGTTGTCATAATGCTGCAGCAAATGTAAATTATCCATGGGTTGTTGGCAGACACAATATAAATAACTTAATTTATGTCCCACTAACTGCCTCTGTTGATCCTACAGCTATTGTATGCAGTAATCATGTGCCTATAAACCAAAATTATACTGTTAGCACTTAGACAGTGTGCCCTAGTAGGAAGTCCACTATGTACAGCTCACCATGTACTTTCAGCTCAGATATAAATAACATGAGCATGTCTACTTCTGATACGCTTCCCAGTAAAGCAATAAAAAACAATCAAACATCCCAGAAAAGTGATAAAAATAGCCTTCATGAAACAAGGTTCATGAAGTCAATAACTTACTAGTAACAGATGACATTCATATTCTGACTATCTCTAATAATACCTTTGATGATACAGTGGTAGCAACACATGGTTATAACATCTACAGAAAAGACAGAAATGCCAATGGTGGCGGTGTTGCCGTCTATATTCAGAACCACATTCCTGTAGCTTAGAGAGGATCTCACGTGAAACACTGTTGAAGTAATATAGCTACAGGTTCATCTGCCTCACCTAAAGCCCATTTTTGTGGGAAGCTGCTATAGACCACCAAGTGCTAACAATCAGTATCTGGTTAATATCTGTGAAATTCTTGATAATGTATCTGACATCAACAGAGAGGTAGATTTTCTGGGTGATTTGAATATTGACTGGCTTTCATCAAGCTGCCCACTCAAGAGAAAATGTCAAACTGTAACCAGTGCATGCAACCTGGTTCAGGTTATCAGTCAACCTACCAGGGTAGTTACAAACAGCACAGGAATGAAATCATCAATGTATTGATCACATCTTTCCTAGTGCTGCAGAAATGAGCTTTAAAGCAGTATCCAAATCCATCAGATGTAGTGATCACAATATGGTAGCCATATCTATGAAAACTAAAGTTCCAAAGGCTGGGCCTAATATAGTGTATAAGAAGTCATACAATCAGTTTTGTAGGGATTCTTATGTTGATTATGTAAATAATATTTGCTGGTCTGTGGTGTGAAGAGCAACCAGATGCAGCACTTGACACATTTATGAAATTGCTTATTCCAGTTACTAATAAGCAGCACTCATTACGAAAACGACTGTAAAAACGGTTAAATCCCCTTGGATTGATGAGAAATTGAAACATTGTGTGGTTGAGAGGGATAAGGCAAAAGGTATGGCAAATAAGTCTGGCAGCACAACCAACTGGCAAACATACTGCAAATTGAGAAATAATTTGACAAAACTGAATAAGAATAATTAGAAACAAAACTATGAAGCAAAGAAACGCTAAAAATATTTGGAGCTTTGGAGTACCTTAAATTAAATGTTGGACAAAAAGGCAAACTCAGCTCCCTCATTCATTGAATCAGATTGGTCATTCATCACAAAGCCCTCTGATATTGCCAACAACTTGAATGGCTTTTTCACTTGCAAGATTTGCAAACTTAGGCATGACATGCCAGCAACAAACGCTGACACTACACATCCAAGTATATCTGACCAAATTATGAAAGACAAGCATTGCCATTTTGAATTCTGTAAAGTGAGTGTGGAAGAGGTGAAACAAATATTGTTGTCCATCAACATTGACAAGCCCCCGGGGTCTGACAACTTGGATGGAAAATTGCTGAGGATAATAGAGGACGATATTGCCACTCCTATTTGCCATATATTTAAGCCTACTAGAAAGTGTGTGCCCTCTGGCATGGACGGATGCAAAAGTAATTCCGCTACCTTTACCGGCTCAAGAAGCCGCCAAATCAGCCTTTTACCAACCCTTAGTAAACTTTTTGAGAAAATTATTTGACCAGTATACAATGCTATTTTATAGTAAACAAATTGACAACAGACTTGCAGCACACCTATAAGGAAGGACATTCAACAAGCAAATGATTGAGGATTGGCTGAGAGAAACACTCTAGGAGCTCAGATGCAAAAATTTTTTGCATCTGAGCTCCTAGAGTGTGCGGCTCTCTTTTATTATCAAGAATCAGGAATTCCCCAGGGCAACTGTCTAGGCCCCTCACTTTTTTCAGTCTTTACTAACGGCATGAGTAAAGCCAGTGTGTCTATGTATGCGGATGACTCAACAGTATACACAACAGCTACTACAGCAACTGAAATGACTGAAACACTTAACCCCCCTGGGATATGTGGGACGCCAGGAAAAATACAGAGTGCCAAATTCAAATAAATTACTATAAAAATCAAACTTTCATTAAATCACACATGCAAGATAGCAAATTAAAGCTACACTTGTTGTGAATCCAGCCAACATGTCAGATTTCAAAAAGGCTTTTTTGGCGAAAGCAATCGATGCTATTATCTGAGGATAGCACCTTCATAAACAAAGAGAGAAACCATATTTCAACCCTGCAGGCGCGACACAAAAACGCAGAAATAAAAATATAATTCATGCCCAACCTTTGACGAGCTTCTTTTGTTGGCACTCCAATATGTCCCATAAACATCAGAAATGGTCCTTTTGTTCGATTAATTCTGTCGATATATATCCAAAATGTCCATTTATTTGGCGCGTTTGATCCAGAAAAACACTTGCTCAATGTGACTACAAAATATCTCAAAAGTTACCTGTAAACTTTGCCAAAACATTTCAAACTACTTTTGTAATACAACTTTTGGTATTTTTTAAAATAAATGATCATATAGAAGACGGGATGATCTGTGTTCAATACAGGAAGAAAACAAACTGAAGCATGCTTTCTGGTCACGCGCCTCTATCTAACAGTACACTTCAAGTGACCCTCGTTCAAGATGGCCGTACTTCTTCATTACACAAAGGAATAACCTCAAACGATTTCTAAAGACTGTTGACATCCAGTGGAAGCGATAAGAAATGCAACAAGGTCCCTTAGAAATCTGGATTCCCAATGAAAACCCATTGAAAAGAGAGTGACCTCAAAACAAAATATCTGAATGGTTTGTCCTCGGGGTTTTGCCTGCTAAATAAGTTCTGTTATACTTCCAGACATGATTCAAACAGTTTTAGAAACTTCAGAGTGTTTTCTATCCAAATCTAATAATAATATGCATATATTATCTTCTGGGGATGAGTAGCAGGCAGTTGAATTTGGGCATGCATTTCATCCGGACGTGAAAATACTGTCCCCTGTCACCAAGAATTAAAGAGCTGCTGTTAGTTTCAGGGTAATGGCATGGAATAAGTTATTCCTAAATATTTGAAAAACTAAAAGGATTGTATTTAGGATCAATCATTCACTATACCCTAAACCTCAACTAAAACTTGTAATGAATAATGTGGAAATTTAGCAAGTTGAGGTGACTAAACTGCTCGGAGTAACCCTGGATTGGAAACTGTCATGGTCAAAACATGCTGATACAGCAGTAGCTAAGATGGGGGGGGGGGGGGTTTGTCCATAATAAAGCACTGCTCTGCCTTCTGAATGCACCAAGCTGTTTGTATAAACTACTAGCACACGGATCAGACACCCATGCATACCCCACAAGACATGCCACCAGAGGTCTCTTCACAATCCCCAAGTCCAGAGCATACTATGGAAGGCGCACAGTACTACATAGAGCCATGACTAAACAAAACTCTATTCCACATCGGGTAACTGATGCAAGCAGTAGAATCAGATTTTTTAAAACAGATAAAAATTCACATTATGGAACAGAGGAGACTGTGAAGAGACACATACACAGGTACAGACACGCATATGCACACAAAAGTTAGCACACACGTACATTGTAATATTGTCGTATGGTGGTATTATACATTTTGTATTGTAGATATGTAGTGGTGTAATAATGTTATATGAAGTAATGTTGTATCTTTTGTTTTATGTGTAATGTAAGTGCCTTAAGATGTTTGGACTACAGGAAGAGAATGGGTATCGCTAATAGATACAAATACAAAATACAGATAAGGAGGTTAGGGGCTCACAACAGGTGTTGTGTGATTGATTCTTCAAGTAACTGATCCGCTACAGCAAATCCCATAAGTGAGACATCTCAGTCATGTTCTCATAGAACCAGGGTTACGCAAGTAACCCTAAGTTCTGTTGCTTTGAAACCAGCCTTAAAAGTACTTTTGACATATTCTTATGATATTATGTTGTTGACACAGCACATGCAGTTTTACACCACTTGTGGTAAAATAATCCTGTGTAGGGTATAACTTCCAAGATGGCGCAGCAAAAAGACCTGTTTGTTATCGTCAAGTGTAAGTATTGTCTTTTTCGTATTTCTTTTGTATACATTTCAATGTCTATTTTCCATTTTTGAAATAGCTATACATTCCTGCAACCTGCCTCACCCAATGTGGTACGGATCAGCTTATAACGGCTCTCTTTTGTTGAATGAAAAGTGAACCAAGACGCAGCGTGGAAAGTGTTCATGATTTTAATATTCAAAAACACTCAAACAAAATAACAAACGTGAAAATGAAAGCAAACAGTTCTGTCAGGCGAAAAACAAAGAAATAGAAAACATAGACTTTCCCACCCAAGTCACACCCTGACCTGACCAAACATAGAGTATAATAAAGATCTCTAAGGTCAGGGCGTGACACAGCTATTTCTTTTAGACCTTATAACTGGAACCTCCATCAGAAGCTAGCCAGCTAATTAGCTACTAGCTATTTAGTCATTGTTAGCCTATGCTAGCGGTCTTTACCTTTAGCTCAGACTCCTGCTGCTTTAGCCTGGATAGCCCGGATAATACCTGCCAGTCTGCACAGAACGATACTAGCCCTTAGCATATCGGACTGCTTTTTTCCTCTACATCACCGGATTTCTGCCGCAAGCTCTGGACCATTACATGGGATATTTGAAAGTTAGCTGGTTGCTACCGAGGAGCTATTGTGGCTAACGACCTTGTCCAGAAGCATGCATCAGTTAGCCCCGAGCTAGGCCAATTTCCCAGCTACCAAACGAAGTACACCAACTACAACACTTCTCTTGTCAATTGGCCTGGACCCTTTGTCGACACGGAGCCCGCCGATCCATCACGACTGGTCTGTTGATATAACTCGGCCGATGTGTTCTCAACCGGGCTCTGCGTTGTGGATGTTTGGTGATGATCCATCTGCTAGCTCCGGCCTGCTAGCTCCCTGAACGCCGTGTCTCCCACTCGCTCAATGTAATCGACTACCGAACGGTTCCCCATTTCATCTAGTGCTGCTCATTGGACCCTATGGTCACTCGGCTACACAGCCGATGCTTACTGTACTGTCCATTAACACGGTACTTCATTTTGTTTATCTGTCTACCCCAGCCTCAAACTCAGGCCCTGTGTGTAGCTAACTGACCCTCTCTACCCATTCATCGCCATATACCCGTTGTTGTCCTAGCTGTTTACCCGTTGTTGTCTTAGCTCTCCCAATCAACACCTGTGATTGCTTATGCCTTTCTCTAATGTCAATATGCCTTGTATACTGTTGTTTAGGGCAGCTCTCATTGTTTAATTTTACTGCAGAGCCCCTAGTCTTGCTCAACATGCCTCAGATAGCTACTTTGTCCCACCCCCCACACATGCGGAGACCGCACCCAGAGATGCAACCTCTCTCATCATCACTCAATGCCTAGGCTTACCCCCACTCAACTCGCACCCTACCTTACCCTTGTCTGTACACTATGCCCTGAATCTATCCTACCACGCCCAGATATCTGCTCCTTTTATTCTCTGTTCCCAACGCACGAGACGATCAGTTCTTATAGCCTTTAGCCGTACCCTCATCCTACTCCTCCTCTGTTCCTCTGGTGATGTAGAGTTTAACCCAGGCCCTGTGTCCCCCTAGGCGCTCTCATTTTGTTAACTTCTGCAACCGTAAAAGCCTTGGGTTCTTGCATGTTAACATCAGAAGCCTCCTCCCTAAATTTGCTTTATTCACTGCTTTAACACACTCCGCCAATCCTTATGTGCTAGCCGTGTCTGAATCCTGGCTTAGGAAGGCCATCAAAAACTATGACATTTCCATCCCCAATATTTCACTGGTCATCCCCAAAGCCAACACCTCCTTTGGCCGCCTTTTCTTCCACTTCTCTGCTGCCAATGACTGAAACAAATGGCAAAAATCACTGAAGCTGGTGACTTATATCTCCCTCACTAAGTTTAAGCGTCAGAGCAGCTTACCGATCACTGCAGCTGTACACAGCCCATCTGTAAATAGCCCATCCATCCAACCAACCAACTACCTCATCCCCATATTTGTTTGTTTTTCTGCTCTTCTGCACACCAGTATTTCTACTTGCACATCTATCACTCCAGTGTAAATTGCTAAATTGTAATTACTTCGGCACTATTGGCCTATTTATTGCCTTACCTCCTTATTTGGTCACACTTATTTACACACACTGTATACAGATTTTTCTATTGTGTTATTGACTGTACGATTGTTTATCCCATGTGTAACTATGTTGTTTTTGTCGCACTGCTTTGCTTTATCTTGGCCAGGTCGCAGTTGTAAATTAGAACTTGACCTCAACTGGCCTACCTGGTTAAATAAAGGTGAAAAAATATATATATTTAAAGAGTGGAGGCTGGTGACGTGAAACATTTAGGAGGATGGAAGACCCACAGTATAGGCGCGGACCAAAGGACACGACAAAGGTTGTTTAAAAAATCATCGAAGACAAATTATTGTAGAACCCTTTCCTGCAGCCTCGTGAGTGGAATGTTGTTAATATTTGTCATTTCATAATTAAATCAACATTTAAAAAAATGTAACTCTGAAAATCATGTCAAGTGTCCATGTGTGAAGTGTATACTTTTGTTTCAAAGTAGATTTGTTTAAGACTACCAAGAAACACTGTCACCCTGATTTAGCCCACTGCAGTAAAAGATGAACCGATAACATGAATTGTAAAAATACTATGGGGAATGGAAATGAGAGGGCTACTGCACAGGGTTGGAAAGGGATCACAGCAGTGATTGAATGAGGTATTGAGGCATGAGTTGAGGTGTTCAGAGGCTTCAGTGCAGGACAGGCTCATCATCGATGAATGGTGTAGGAGAAGAGCTTGACTCTTCAACTAAGGGCAGGACAGGATTTTCCTGGGAAGGAAAAAACAACAACAATACAGTTAGACAAAAGAACAAAGAATGAGTTAGTTCAAGCAAAGATTAAAATCACCTTAAAATAAACATAGCAGACACATGCTATTACAACAGAGCTATCTGCCATTTGGGCAACACATTTCTCCATAAAATTAAACTCAGACATCTAAAAATTCACAAGGTCAAATAGACTTCCCGAGAAACGTTCCTGAATAAAGCCCTGATCATCCACATAACTGATGATGACTGACAACTACGAGCGACAGCTGATGTTTGTTGTATCTTCCATTTGCAATGTGAAAAAGAATCACTGATTCAACCTCTCTTTTGATCTCACTTTTAATGGATGATGCAACGGAAGCCATCAAATCATTCTGAATTGATTTCGACATCCCAGAGAAGACAGTAGAAACTTCCATATGCTCAGCAAGTAAAGCATGGTAAAGTATAATTACCTCTGCAAGCTCCTTGTAGAAGCCAAGTGTTAGCTTAACTTTCCCTTCCGTAAAAGCCAACTCTTACATGCCCGAAAATGCAGTAGTGTTGATGAGCTGCTTGAGACATCCCTGTTTCTTCTTACCTTGCCATTGTGTTGCGCAGTTTGAATACGCAGACCTTCTTCCAGTACATGATTAATGCATCTTTTTCCCAAACGCTTGAATCTGATGTAGACTATGTAAGGAGTTCCTCAACAAAATTCCACTATATTGTCGTTAGTGTTAGCTAGCTATTCTGGCAGAGAAAGCTACACTCTGCTAGCTACTAAAATTAGCAAGACAAATTTAAATAAATTGATCTCATTTTAAATAAAGCTCTAAAACCAAGAAAAATATATATAAAATCTACCTCCTCCATCTCCTGTAGTTTGAACAAACAAATTTGAATAGAATAATATCCTAAAATCCTCAACTATCTCAATCTATCCAACAATGTCATCAACTCACCAAGTTTCTAAATCACACATGCGTAGTACTAGGTTCATTCTCTGATTCTTTGATCGGATGGACAACATGTCAGCTCATACTGCAAAAGCTTTGATTGGTTGGAGGACGTCCTCCAAAAGTCGACATAATTACTATATAGGTCCATGAAAAGTGGGTGAGGTTTTCTTATGAAATCAATGTAGCCAGAGAATGGAAAATAGCTGTCCTCCGGTTACACCACGGTGATACCCTAGAGGGTGCTGTTGAGACTACTATAGACCATCACAAAACAGTTTTAATTAGGTATTTGGTAACATGTGAATATATTTAGTATAGTTTTATCTGTTTTATAAATTTGGTATTTTTCTAAAATTCACTAAGTAGGATGGTCCTCCCATTCCTCCTCTGAGGAGCCTCCGCTTATGGCAGTGGGGTTAACGTGACAGCCGAGTTGAGACATTCACTCCTAGTTAGGCAAGCTATGTCAAGCTATGTACATTAACAACTTTTTGTCTTGTGATAAATAATCTGCCGTGGTTTGCATTAGAGCCCTATACACCTACTCTTGTAAATAATTGAAATTGGAGTGATTAAGTCAACCTCCAGTGAGTGACAGACGTAGGATTAGCGTAGCTGGCTTGGGTTGTGGTGAGCTCAGTGAGCGAGTGACACTGGGATCACAGGGTCTGGAGAAGAATCAGCTCATGGAGTTATGTAATGGGGTTTGGTTGTGTCGATGAGAGGCTTTGGGGGGTTTTGGGATGTCAGTGTCACATGTATGGGTGAAGTTGCCATATGTTGGATTACTGGTGGATAGTAATAATGGATACATACGGTATCACATGAAAACAGCCCTCTATGATGGGAACTGCAAGACATAGTCAGTGAGGTTCTGTGCATGATAGGTAGCACACACAGATTCAAAATGGCTATCATCACAAAATGTTAATAATAGCTGTCATGCTCCTTCAAAGTTCAAGCAATGTTGTAACATGGATTTGTGTTGCAGCATGGTAAGGGTGCACTTGCACGACATGGGAGAAGATAAGCTCTTTTGTAACTGAGACTAATGAGTCAAGGGTCACTTTAATTTCAGATATGTCATACACATACCACCCTGAAAAGCTCGGACCTAAAGGACTTATTCATGGTTAATGTATCAAGAGTAATCGTAAGGGTTACAAATATACTTTGGTTAACTAGAATGATAAATGTTTGTTTGAACTTGCAATGTCTATTCCATGGGCAGCTTTAGCAGTTTGGGGGTGCATTTCAAAATGCTGTTAAAAATTATGAAATATATAGGCCATATACAGCTGTTTTTAACACTTGTGCATCACAATTCAGTCAGTGAGGGCCCCCTGGGCAGCTGGTGCCTGTTTCAATTGACACCTATGAAACATAGCAAAGTCTGCTTTTGGTCCATTCTACTCATTCCCCTTACGCATATAGAAGTTTGATGGTGCTGGGAACCAAACATGGCAGAATATTACAAGAAAAAAAGATTGAATGTGTTCTTAATATTTGGCTATATGGTTAAGTAAAGAAACTCAACCAGAATAACATTTGAAAAGTGTCATTTTCTTCAGATTCCAGCATGTTCCTAGCTGTACCCCCTGTGGCTGGAAAGGCTTGAATTCAAATAGGTCTATTAGCAGCAGTCTGAGCCCCTAGGGTGAGTGTGTCACCACTGCCCCGGCCTCTCCCTTGACACCCACGCCACGGTCCCTGTGAATAAAACCCATTACAGTTTTTTCCAAGCAATTTTTGGATCTGTGTTGAAAAGTATCTATAGCAATGGCAAATACATTAGCAGAACATCTGATGATTGTCTTTGCTCAGTACCTCTTGCATATCTTAAACCACCTTTTGCAAAACTTTAAATACAAATGTCATCAGTAAATTCACTGATAATGATGACTATATGTGAGATAAAAGAATTGACAGATTGTTTCTCACACAAGATTATTGTCAAACACACAAACTTCCCTTATTTATAAGATGTATATGTTTGGTTGTAGGCCCACCTCTTTCAAAAATGTGTTAGCTGGGGCTGGGGTGTGTCACCAATCAAGCCCCCGAGCACAGGAGTTGAAAATTTACTGACCTAGATTAGAGATAAAAATAGCTAGTTTTAGAATGTTGTGTTGTTCAACAGCTGACTAAAGACAGGGCATTCAGATCAAGAACATGACATGTGCAGTTGAATGTTTCCATGGTAACGGTGTTGCTTAATTTCATGATGAAATTTTAAAACAAAGTTGCCACTTGTTGTGGAAGACGAGTGTCATGAAATACATATACCAGAAACAGGGTACGGTTTTAGACTTGTCAGAAATGTCAGCAAGCCAAGCTAACTGTGTACAGCAAAACAGCTAGCTAGCACTCTTTGGCTAGCTAGTTAACGTAAACTCACCCCATTCCGTACAAATGTGCGCAACCGCGACATTCAAACGAGGCTGCAAAGAAAACTAATGGGACTGTAGTGACTGTGTTGACTTCAACATCTGGGGTGTGAACTACGTTTCTATTCAAGTGTTGATCGACATGGTAATGGCTCTATAGTAATGGAGAAAAATTTAAAAAACTGACCCTCCATTACATTGTGACGTGTCATGCCATAACGTACAGCACACATAAAGCAACTATTTCTGTCTTACAATCTCTCTCCACCAGGTGTAGCACTTCTCTCATCGTTTAAAAACAAGAAATGGACAGTGACGGGGTAAGGGAGGATACCTAGTCATTTTTTGCATCATCACTGTAAGCGATCGTCACTCTCAAAGCCATTGTTTACTTCTGAAGATCACTTTAGCACCGCCCTAAAAACCCGATTCATATTCGACACATACCTTCAAATAGGTATGTAATGACACATTATATAAACTCTTTATAGTGTTTTATTTACATTTTAGAGGCGATAAGGTGATAAGTTGGACAGATCGAGTGAAAAAAAGGCATTTTCCCACACTTCTCCTCTCCTTCCCACTACCACGCATTAGTTTCACTTCCCCACCCGCCATTTTTAAAAAGACCCGAAGGAGCTCATTGTCTTCTTCAATCATGCAGAAACGGGCAGCGTGGAGGTCTCGGCATGAATTCTGTTGGAAAGGGGAGAAATTGTGCTTTACAATGGTATTGACATTACAGTTGATCTGGAAGTTTTACGTTTTTTGGGCGCTAAAATAAGGTCAATTGTACGGACCAAGGCGATGTACAAAAGTGAGTGAGTTTACGTTAGTTGCTTTGCTGAACACAGAACGTTAGCGCACTGCTCTTTGAATGGCTAAATGGACCTGTCTCGTCGCAAGACTTTGACTAAAGTTGATATGTTGAATCTCGAATACTCCAGCCAATGACATGAGACGTTCTAAAACTAGATTGTTCAGATCAAACAAACAGTTGCGTGGTTTCTCATATGTATCTGAACTGGGCTTTGTGGCTATTCCGTGCCGGTACGCTTGTATGAACTGAAGTAGCTAGCTAGCTAGCTAGCCAATATCAACGTGGTTTTTAGACCACAAACATCAGAAATGTAACAAGGTCAGGTAGCGTTGTCACATAAGATAGCTAGTTATGACTAACTAGTGAAGAAACATTTTATATGAAGATGAAACAAACCAATGTCTTAGTCTGCTAAAAAGCTACTAACCAATGTTAGCTAGCTAATACAAACTATTGGACGTGTATCTTGAAAACAATCAAAACCAGTAATCCAAAATAGTACTCACATACATATTTACAACCAAATAGCAACATTTCACTTTATATCTAGAAAGATACATAGCAAGCTTGCTATGTCTTACCTTTTCAGCAGGAAAAAAATCAAATTCTCGGTTGGTTATGAATCCCTTCGAGTTCTTTCCCATGTGTGAACGTAAATCTGAGGTTTACTCTCGTCTTGGCCCGGGGCTCTGTTGCTTTCCTTTTTTACATGTCTGCTCTCCAAATTTCTGCCTGAGAACCGCTGCATCATTGCTGCTAGGTCAGGTCGTTAGGCCATCGCGTCTGCAAATGTCTGTAAGCTCGCTAACTCCACTAGCCATTAGCCAAGTGTTGGCCATGGGCTAAACTACTAGCTAGCGATCACACCCCCTCCTCACTGACAGAAAACACGCCACTCATTGTGCGTGCCATAAAATGAATATAGGGGTTCTCAGGCAGGCTAGGAGTACACTATTGTTACTGTGGCATCACATTGGATGAATACAAGTGATTTGTTGGAGCTTTTGAACATACATTTTTTTTTACATATTGCAGATTTAACTATTCTGTTCACAAAATATAACGAAGGTTACATATTTTACCCACGGTTATGTGAGCTATATGCATCACTCCAATATATTGTTATCACTCCATGGTAGAGGTGAGGATTTACAGATTTACTCCCTTGTACACCTGTGTCATGGCTGGGGTCCGCCAATATATATAGACCCCATGGCCACGACACACGTTCTCTATATCATTTGAGGTGCCTCTAGCACCGTAGAGGATTGGAGTGATCCATATAGCTCACATAACCATCAGCGGCGAAGTCCCATCGTGGGACCGAGACGCAGGAGCCGTCAATATGGAAGGGGGGGGGGTCCTGGCACTGTCCCTGGAAGGGAAGATGACGCCCAGGACCACTGAACCAACCGCAGAGGGAGGTGCCACATTTAACCGATAGTACCGAGCAAATGTGCAAGAGGAAGCCCAGCTGGCCGCAGCACAGATATCAGCGAGGGGCACTCCTCTCAGTAGAGCCCAGGACATAGCCACACCTAGTGTTGAATGTGCCACCACAGACATCAGCACTGGCCTGCCAGCCAGGTGGTATGCTGTCAGTAATCGTGTTCAAGATCCAATGAGAGAGCCTCTGCTTTGATAACCCAGCCCCAAGGACACTCTCACCATAGCAGACAAAGAGCTGGTCTGTTGTTCTTACTGACCGTATGCGCAGCACATAGGCAGCCAGTTCCCGCACAGGGCACAGCATGCCGGGGTGAGGCCCTGACTTCCCCCACCACTGCCGGATGTTCACATGCCTGTCTGACAGAACTTTCGGGAGGAATGAAGGATTGGGGCAGAGAGATATACTCCTCCCACCAGGTTTCATACAGTAGCACGCAGAACTTACTGAAAGAGCATGGATCTCACCCACCCTCTTCATGGAAGTAATCGCTATCAAGAAAGACACCTTCATAGAGAGGTTTTTCAGGGAGGCAGACTCCAATGGTTCGAAAGGCGGCTTTGCCAAAGCTGCCAAGATCACATCCAGATCCCAGCTCACCATTCAGCGGGTCCTAGCTGGACGCAGGCAACGAACCCCCTTCATAAACCTAGAGACCAAGGGATGGCGCCCCACTTGCCTGTTCACCCACCCCACATGGCAGGGCAGATATAGCGGCCAAATACCCTCAGTGTAGAGGCTGCCAAGCCCTCATCCAAGCGAGACTGCAAGTATTGAAGGACATACTGCACCCCGCATGACTTGGGCACAACCTCAATACCAGTGCACCAATCGCCAGAGCAACTGGCATGCCGCGGTTGTATCCGGTGCCCTTGTGCTCTGCATGGTGTATATTACACCCTCCTGTAGTCCTAACATGGACCATTGGTGCCATTCAGGGGCCAAGCCCACGGACTGAGGCGGTGTGGTCTCGGATGCCACAGAGTCCCCCGACCTGAGACAACAGGGACAGGAGAAGGCTGAACCAGTGTGGTCTGGGACAGTATGGGGCCACCAGCTGTAGACGATGCTCCGCCATCTTGGTCCTGTCCAGCACAGCTTGGATCATGGGACAAGGTGGGAATGCATGAAGCTCCAGCCCTGGCCAATCATGAGCCAGCGCATCCAATCCCAGAGGCCCTGGTGGCTCCGACATGGAGTACCACAGGGGGGCAGTGTGCATTCTAGCGAACTTGTCCCACAGGTGCTGCACCAACTGGAGATGTAGGCTCCAGTCCCAAGTTGGCGGGCCCTCCCTCGAGAGCATATCCGCTGCTACATTCAGGATGCCATGTACATGCGCTGCGCGTAGAGGCGCCAGACATCCCTGAGCCCAGAGAAGGAGCTCCTGTGCCATAAGATGGAGGCGGTGGGACCTCAGTCCACCCTGATGGTTGATGTAAGCCACCACTGTGGTGTTGTCCATTCTCACAAGGACATGTTTTCCCTTCAGATGTGGAAGGAAAAACAGAAGGGCCAGCAGTACAGCTCAGAGCTCTAGTGTATTGATGAGCCTGTCCGTCCAAGGGGGTAGCCAACAGCCGTTGGCAAACCTGTCCTTGGTCACACCACCCCAACCGTTCTGGGAGGAGTCTGTGCTGACCAATTCTCCGCCCCGGCTGAGAGAGAGGAGCGACAGCGCCACTTCAACAATGCCCTGAGGCACTGTGCGGTCACCCGCAGCTGGCGGTGACAGTGACGCTTCGGGTGCAGCCGGTGGGAGTTGAACCACTGTTGAAAAGGCTGGAGATAAAGCAGGCCCAGGGGAATTAGCAACGAGGCCACCGCTAGCAATCCCAACAGGTGTTGGCATGTCAGGGAGGTTACCATCCGCCCCTGCCGACAGTGGTCGGGGCAAGAAAAGATCGCCTGAACCCGTCTGGTGGGCAAGCGTGCTCTCATGAGGATTGAGTCCAGTTCCATGCCAATGAAGACCACCCTCTGGGTGGGCATCAGGCGACTCTTCTTGTCGTTTACAATAATGCCCGGTCCGCCGATGTGGGTCAGGAGCATGTCTCTGTCTGACAGGACCTGGGTCCTGGTCGTGGCACAAATTGGCCAATCGTCCAGGTAATTGAGGATCAACAATCCTCGGGACGTGAGTAGTGCCAGGACAGTGTTCTTGCACTTTGTGAATGTGCTGGGTGCCAAGGAGATACCGAAGACAAGAACCATGAATTCGTAAGCCGTTCCTTCGAATGCGAATCAGAGGTACTGCCAATGAGCTGGGTCCATTGAGCTGGGTGAACAGGAACATGGAAGTACGCACCCTTAGGTCCAGCATCACAAAACACTAGTCCCTGTACACGGCCTGCAACACACTGGCTTTGGACAACATGTGGAACCTCAGTACCTTCAAGTACCAGTTGAGGTTGCAGAGGTCCACAATTGGTCGAAACCCTCCGTCTCTTTTTGGGACCACAAAATAAGTGGAGTAGAACCCACCTAGCCATTCTGATGTCTCAATCCTGCGGATGGCACCCTTGTCCAAGAGTGAGGAGTTCTTCAGGGGGGTCAGCAACCATGGTGACATGAAGGCCCCTGAAGGACGGGGGCCAACACCGGAATTGGAGTTGGTACCCCTTGAGCATTGGGGACAACACCCACGGGGACTCTCCACCCTCCTCCCACTTTGCCCTTTGAGACAGGTAGAAGCAGCCAAGGCCAGGGAAGGGTGTGTCAGGAGTCCTGCCGGGGCCCGCTTCAGGGAGGGGCTCCACCGCACGCTGTGCCCCTCCCTGCTGTTGTCCCTCAGCCCGAGGTGATGGGAGAGGAAAGGGACCCCACTGTCGTTCGGGTGCAGGCGGGTGGCAACAGTCTGTCTGCCTGAGGAGGTGGAATGAACTGTCTCAGGGTCTCCCTGTCCCTACGAACCTCTCCTGCAAGGCCTCGCAGAACTCAGCAGAGATGGGGACAGGTGGAGAATCATCACTGTCCACCAGTTTGATGTCCAGTGCAGTGGCTACCCGACTGAGTAGGCTCCTCATAGCCTCTCAAGCCGCTGGGGGCGATTAAGCCCAGCTGCCGGCTTCTGATGGCCTGTCAGCCTGGTAGCCCCGCTCACGGTGGAGAACAGTGCCAGCATTGTCCCCCAGAATAATCCTATCACTGGCCAACAGGGAACAGCTGTCGTCGCCTTCGAAGCTATCAACCTCCTGACGCAGGGCATGCACCCTCCGTCCAAGGTGGTCTCAGCAGTTTGCCTCCTGCCCCCATCCAGGAATGGCATCAGCTATGCTCTACCTGCGTTGGCTCCCACCACACTTCCTGGGAGGGGTACTGGGCGCAGTACAGGGACCAACAGCTCGCTGGCGCACCTCTCCTAATGGAAGGAGCTTGTCTCCAGCCTAAGCCCGAGCCTGGCCACCCACTCGCGCATGGCTCAAACCCAGGCAGTGCATACACGAGGTATGTGGAGCCCACCATCAAACCTGTCACAAAGGGAAGCCATAAGCTCAGCCAAGCCAACAAGGCCAAGGAGCATGGGTCCGACGCCCTGAGAAAGGTTATGTCATGACCTGCTTGGAGGTATAGGAACCTGGTGAAGGATAAACTATCCAGTACCTCTGCAAAAAAACAGGGAAGACCCGTGTGGTAAAAGCAGGCATACAAAAAAACAGCAACCAGTTAATGGATTTGATTTTTATGTTATTTATTCTATGCCAACTGCAATATTACCTAGCCGTTTAATATCCAAGCAGTAAAAACAACACCATATGATGGAGTAACCCCGTTAAGGAACTCCAAAGCTAATGTCTCAACATAGTGAAAAGCCCACCATGATACTCTTACACTCTGTGGGGGAAAGAACAAGAAAGAAAAAAACCTGCATGGTAATTAGCAGAGAACCAGCCGTTTAAGCAATTCAGAACACACACATAGAACAAGCCAGTCGGCAAGTTGTGTCAGGTAAATTAAAGTTTGTGGCAGCAAGAGCCACCATACTAACAGGCTGACTACACGGCTCGCATCACGTGCGCTGCAAAATAAATTTAGAAATCTGTGTTATTCAATTATTGCAGCCACACTGCTCGAGTGTCTGCGTTGCCAAGGGCTAAAATAGATTTCTGACGCAGATTGCGCTGCAAGTTCTGCCTCTCCCATCTCCTCATTGGTTTATAGAAGCAGGTACCCACGCCATCTCCTCATTGGTTATACTCACATGGGTGACTGAAAGACGAACGAGGTCAGTGGCGGTAATGCACCTAATTTATGAAGGTTGCCAATTGCAATATAAAGTCAAGAGAAGAAAAAGCCTGGAAGGAAGAGAGTTGACTAGAAACAATTTGGTTGACCGTTTTGTGGGTGGATTAATTGGCGGAGTAGGGGACCTTGTGCATTTCAGGTAAAATAACAACTCAATGTTTATATCCTAGGACAAATTAGCTAGCACAGCAAGCTAGCTAAATAGGACAACTTAGCTAGCAAGTGCAAGCTAGCTAGCTAAATTGCCATAAAGGTTTAATAATGCTTTTTCGACCTGTCCCCAAATTAATGTAATTGGTTCAGAGTTAGTTTTGATATTTTAACCTGTGCGTCGTGATCGCGTTTGGTGTGGGGGGACAAAATAAATGTATGCACGATGCCGTACGAGCACAGCCGGTTTGGGTTCCATGTAATGGATGCACACAGAGTCATAGGGTCGCTTAGGGTCCCAGGAACTCAGTCAGGGTCTAAACTTACTGTTATAGTAGAATGCAAAAGGTGCAATTTTTCTCTTGTTATGTCAGTCGCTGACAGTCACTCAGGCATGCAGGGCCCTGACATCCAGTGGGCCCTGTGAGAGCGAAACTCATAACTATAATTATATTTCCATTATTAGCAGCATCGAGGCTGTCCACTTTGAAGAAGCTGAGACAGAATGGCTATATAAGGAATGGAACATATAGGACCAGGGCCCTGCTACCATTTTAACCTATACAGCTGTCAGATGTGGACGTTAAGTAGCAAGAACTGAGATGGAAAGATGATGGAGAAAGGTCAAGGGAAGCTATTTTCATAAAGAGGGATGGGACTCTATACGTTATTCAAAGACAGAATCCTATAAAGGCAGGACTCTGTAAAATGAGAATTTAGTCTTCTCCATCGAGGGGCTTGGCTCTGTTACATTTGTAATAAAGTCTTTCCATGGAAGGGCTCGTCTTTGTTACATTATATTAAAGTCTATTTTGAATTCACAAGTTCTAGTAAGAGTGTTATATTTCTGAGTCAATATCAGATACACTCAGATATCATTAACATGGCATTAGTCATAGCAAAATGTGTAGAATTGCAGGAAATCAGCTGTAAAACTGAACATTTTTTCTCTGCCCCATGGCAAAATTTGTAGAATAACATAAAATGTGTCATGAAACTGTCGCACTGATCTGTTTCACCTGTCTTTGAGCTTGTCTCCACCCCCCTCCAGGTGTCGCCCATCTTCCTCATTATCCCCAGTGTATTTATAGCTGTGTTCTCAGTTTGTCTTGTCAGTCTGTCTTCTTGCTTGCTCAAGTTCTGTTTCCTCGCTTCTGACCATTCTGCCTGCCCTGACCCCGAACCTGCATGTCGTTCTGTATCTGCCCGACTCTGACCCGTTTGTGAACCTCTTCCTGTCCTGAGCCTGCCTGCTGTTTTGTGCCTTATTGACTCTGCCCTGGATTACGGACCTCTGCCTGCCTTTGTCTTTTGCCTGCTCCCTATTTGAGTCAATAAACATCTGACGAGCTGTCTGGGTCTTATCCTGAGTTCTGATAGAAATTGGGGTGGGGAAACTAGAGCCGGCCCTGATTTGGATAGTTGTACTTCCAATTTTGGTCATCATTTAGTGACTGCAAAGCAAAAGTTTTGATTTACTGGGATTCTTTAAAACAGATTAACTTTGTCTGCTTCGACTCGAGATAAAAGTATGGTTGCGTTAATCTTTTTGCAGGCAGTAGTGTTCTTTTGATGAATCTACTTGCATTTATGTTTTGAGAAGGCAACTACATTTTGAAAATGCATTTACTGTTTTGCACAAGGCCCCAGAGTTCTGTGTCTTGTGAACTCTGTTTTGAAAATTGACAATTGTTCCAAAAAAAATGCTTGTAAACAATTGAGGAAAACTGTAATTAACATACGGAGGCTGCTGCCTGCCATGTGACCACCCCGGCCAAGAAAAATTAGCCCGCAGCTGGGGAACCATACACTGAGACCTACTCCCCAACGTGTACCTGCCTGGCCCTCCCCTTTATATGTTTCCCCCCTGTTTTTGAGGCACCCAGAAAATATGTAATCAATATGTAATTAATGCACTCACAAATTCCTACTATTTTGCTGAAATTGTGAAAAAAATTGAAAGAGTGAGGATGACCCCCAAGGGAATGTCAGCCCCTTCTGTGGTCCAAATTATCATATCCACACACGCCCTGGCCAGCTGGGGGCTTTCATTCACATACTATGAAACAAGGAACAACCCAACAACACACACATTCCACACATTCCTTTCAAGAGAGGAGACTGACTGACTATGGGAGCCAGAGTGTGTAGTACATTACTGTACAGTCAGCCATGCTCTGTGTGCCTGCCATATAGGTTAATTAGCCCCACATCACACTCCCAATGGCTGGGGCTCTGGCAGGGGCTCTTGGTGACAGTAAAACGATGGGCAGTCGTGTTGAAGGGTCTATATAAAGCACTACCATGTCAAGCTGTACGGCTCTCCGGCCGCTTTCATTGCTCAAAGTACTCGCTATTAGTTACCAAGATGATATCACTGAGTGATAGAGACTTTTAGCTCGGAGGTCTCTAGCTATTCAATCAGCCTACCTCCGCTTTTAAATACATTAATAGAACATTCTTCCACTGCAAATCCACCACCTTGTGAACAGTGTTAGATGCCAGAAGGCAAGATGGATTATTATCATATGTACAATTGCATCACAATTAGGCCTAACCTTTATAAAGCCAACATTACTACGTGGTAAACATAGCCCTGAATCCAGGGGCCTTGCACCAAGGTAGAAAATATTATCAATATATTCTAACATGAGAAGCATTGGGCAACTTTATCACAATGAAATTCAGTATCAATGGTTTCTTGAATAACTTTAGTTAGCTCTATCTTAGCCTAGTATAGTGCCCTGTGTGGTGAAGTCATGAGAAAAGACCAGCAGCTCTTTGGTCTGTCTGGGAGGGAACTGGCATCTGTCATCAACTGCTCTAATAGCCCTTTCACTGGGAGAGAGCAGGGATTTGATTCTCATCTCTTTAGCCCACCATCCACCCCTCCCTTCTCTCCATCCATGCCAGCTGGAGTAGCATCTTTCTATTACTGATATCACTGTGTCCCAATTGGACACAGGCCCTTCTCCGGCCGAGACAGAGTCTCCTGTGTAAGGCAAAACGGGGGCCATTGTAGAGGGGGGCTCTGGGGAAAAGAACATCCACACAAAGACAGGCTGGGTTGGAGGCGTGGGGTGTTTGGGGAGACAGCACCTCATCCAACCTGTCTGGCTATTCCCCTTTAAGCCAGGCACAACAACAACCAGGGAAACCTGACCTCACAGGACACCTCACTTGTGTGAGAGGTCCACTTTCAAAACATAGTCATGATAGGACTGATGTTATTATCCTATTAGTGATAATCATGATGACATTGTATCATGTTGAGAATAAAATAGTATAGTATGGCACAAGCTAATATAAGCTAAAAGTAGCCAGTAACTCTCAAGATTGTCAGTCAAATGGAGTTTCAGCGTCCTGCATTTAATGGCATGCACGTCACTACCTTTCAACTCCAATGGTTTGTATGGTCACTAAGGGCACTTAAGGATGGGCCATTGGCAGAACTCTAATATGGCGCCTGAGACGGGCACACAGAGGACATTGCTGCTGACAAAGACAAGTGAAACTGGAGACACAGTGACAAGTCCCCATTGCTACAGACAAGGACCTTACTGAGAACCCCAAAAAATGAATGACCCTATTACGTAAGAATTTCTTTCTCAAGTCATTATTCTCTTTGGTAATCTAATGTGGTATAGTTACATTATGTAATATGTCAGATAACACTTGTTGTTCTTAGGTTTTCCAACATTAATTTAACTAGTCATGGTCTATCGGTGGTATATTCAAAACACCCCCGGAAGGGGGAGGGGGGGCAGTAGACCTATTGTGGCATTTTCAGTGTCATATGTTAAACCATTAAATTAGTAATTGTGTATCAATATCAGCTGTATTGTTATTCTACACCTAACCTATCCTCTGAAGATTTGTTCGCGTTCCAAGTCCTCAACTAAACTGTGGCAAAGGAGCGCTACATAAGTGTGAAAGGCGTGACATCTAGTGGCGAAAATTGGCGGTTTGAACGAAAGTAACCAATGGGCCTGTTGTTTCATCAAAACTGTCTCTCTTGACCAATCGGTGTATACGATGTTTTTCTCGTAGTTTAAACAAAAGATGGCGTTCATTGTCTTGTAAATCCAACATTAGGCTACATTTATCTATTAAATTCATACGTTGTCGATGTTTCATGTAAGTATTTATTTAACTGGTTATTTATCTAGCTAGCTACGTATCATAGTCTTCACATTGAGTATGCCAAGGCTGTCGGTGCAAGCTAAAAAAGTTAAGCTACTGTTTTACTTTGCTGTGGAAGACAGCTTGCTGGCTAGTCGTTGTTACTAGATATGTCTCAAGTGTACATTGCAATACGTCAACAACTTTCATGCAAACAGTCTACACGGTGAACAACAAAAAGCTATCTAGAAAGGCACTCTGGGTACGGTAGTTTCATACTAGTAACGTTATGTGCATGATGCATAATTTACTAAAATGACATGGCGTTATAGTTTTTCTAAGTTCTTCAACATGACCTTTCCAGAATTTTGTTTAGTGATGGCTTCAATTTACTGTTGTTACTCGCCAAATAGTGAAAAGCGACATCTCACCAAAGTAAAGATGTCGGTAGTGTGTGAACGACCTGTTATCTGTTAGCTTCGACCGCAACTAAGGATTCTGAGGGGACATTGCGTTGGTAGCGTGGTAAGTTTGGAAATTAAACTTTTGTTCTCGTATTGTATCCCGTGTTATAGAGTAGCTTTTCAGGAACACATAACACTTTTTTCACGAGGATATTACTTATTTAGGTCAAGATAAGGTGGTCTTAGTCCCTTTCGGAGACACTCTGACAGCCAAATACTCCATCAAAAAGTGAATAGATTCTCACTTGCGATGCCTTTCGTATCACATCAAACTAATTTCACAAATGCAAAAGACATACTTTGTACACTGTTTTAACCAGCTTTATCCCAGTTGCAGCCAACAGTATTTTTCAGCGGCCTTCCGTTACACATGGGTGTTCCGAGCATTTCAAATAGCTAATTAGCACTAATTAACACGCGATGTGACATGGAGATGGCAGTGTGGGAACGCTGACATTAACCCTAAAAAATTGTGTATAAATTTAACGTTTCGGTTTATTTCTCGCTGATATGAAAGATATGGTCCTTGTGCCTACAAAATCAGGTGGGGCACTTTATAAAACTCCCCCATACAAAGAGGCTTTCCTCCAATGACTTAAGTGTAACGGAATTGAATTGAGTCACGATCAAGAGCTAGGACTTACTATGAGATATCTTCTTTTCAAGTTATCAGAAAAGGCAGAAAAGTTAGCGGACAGGTCAATGATTCCCATGTCAATAAGAAACCAAATCATCTGTCTGGAATCTTAAATTCCAAATAAAATTGTATTTCTTACATGCTTCCTAAACACAGGTGTAGACCAACAGGGAAATACTTTCTTTCCGGCCTTTTCCAATAAGGCAGAGTTAAAGATAAAATAAAATAAAAATATAAATAGTGACACAAGGAATAAATACACAGTGAATGAGTAAAAATAACAACATGTCCTATATACAGGGAGTACCAGTACCGAGTCGATGTGCAGGGGTACGAGGTAACAGGTAGATATGTACATATAGGTAGGGGTAAAGTGACTAGCTAACAGGATAGAGAAGACTGAGTTGTAGCAGCAGCATATGTGAAGCAGCAGAGTGGGTGTGGGTAGAGTCCAGGGTGTGCATAGTCAGTGCAAAAGAGTTAGTTAAAAAGGGTCAATGCAGGTAGTCCAGGTAGCCATTGTATTAGCTATTTAGCAGTCTTGTGGCTTGGGGGTAGAAGCTGTTTAGGGTTCCAGATTTGGTGCACTGGTACCGCTTGCTGTTCGGTAGCAAAGAGAACAATCTATGGCTTGTGTGGCTGGAGTCTTTGAGGCCTTCCCCAGACACTGCCTTGTATAAAGGTTCTGGATGGCAAGGAGCTCAGACCCAGTGATGAGCTGGGCTGTATTCACCACCCTCTGTAGCACCTTGTAATTGGGTGTATTACAGTTGCTGTACCAAGCAATGACGCAGCCAGTCAAAATGCACTCAATGGTGCAGCTGTAGAACTATTTGAGGATCTGAGGGCCCATGCTAAATCTTTTTTTAGCCTCCTGAGGGGGAAGAGGTGCTGTCGTGCACTCATCACAATTGTGTGGCTGTGTGTAGGCCATGTTAATTCCTTAGTGATGTGGTCACAGAGGAACTTGAAGGTCTTGACCCGCTCCAGTACAGCCCCATCGATGTGGATGGGGGTGTGCTCGTTTCTCCATTTCCTGTAGTCCACGATCAACTCCTTTGTCTTGCTGACATTGAGGGAAAGGTTGTTGTCCTGGCACCACATTGCCAGGTCTTTGACCTTATAGGCTGTCTCATTGTTGTCGGTGATCAGTCCTACCATCGTTGTGTCATCTGCAAACTTGATGATGGCGTTGGAGTCGTTCGTGGCCACACTGTCGTGGAACAGGGAGTACAGGGGGGACTAAGCACACACCCTGAGGGGCCCCTGTGTTGATGTTCAGGGTGGCGGAAGTGTTATTGCCTACCCTCACCGCCTGGGGGCGGCCTGTCAGGAAGACCAGAATCTTGTTGCAGAGGGAGGTGTTCAAATTTCAACACTTTGTCCAATATCTCAAGATACAGTGGTCATGTTATATTTTCAGGGCTGATGTAGAACACAGAGATTATTCAAATAAAAGTAAAATACACACACCAGGGGTAGTAACAGAGTAGATATAACTGGGATTTTCGTGAACAAAAAAGCAGAGTTACTATTTACCAATTAGTAACATTTTGGCTGTATATATCACAGGTATGTTGTATTTTTAGTAGCCCAACTGATCAAGCCTAGAGAGACAAATAATACCTCCAACCTTGTGCCCTTGCCACCTGCATGCGCACACACACACAACGCACACTTAACACAAGACACAAACTTCTCAGCATCTGCACACGTTTACACAGCACTCCCAACATCACACACACCAGGGTTAGAAAAGCTGATAAAACGTACTGTTAACTTCCCCAAAAAATCCTATTGGAAAATAATGCTTTTTATATTTATTGCTGGAAATACCAGTGCATTGAAATACATTTGACCATCATGCTTATTGGTCTATAGGTTAATTTGCATAATGTAGTGGAATTAAATTGCGCTGTGTGTATTTTTATCCAACACAACTATCAGCGCACAGCATACAGAGCCTGTTTTGAGCACGATTTCTCCTGCAGCTCCTAAACTAGTTGCTGCTGGAGTAAAACGTGCGCTTTTATAACCTCATTCATTGCGCAACAATTCTAAATGCAATCGCATGATAAAAAAAAATGTTTTGGTGCATGATTAAAAATACCTAGTATTGTTTTTGCCCCTAATTTACCATTTCAGTGCAGGCAACAAGCTAACAGCGCATCACCCACCACTTTACAATGAGCGCTGGGGGCAGTATGCATTTTGAAAACATACTTAATTGTTTGAAACCTGAATGTTTTATTTATGAGGCATGTTTTACCTTTATTCAAAGTAGCCTATAAGGAAAATTCGACCATGGAAACGTGGAGGCAATTATTTTATAAAGACTTCATAGGCGGCGCAGTGAGTTTCGAGTTTGATTAAGCTTAGGCTACAATTTATCCTACAATTTCTACAGTTCTGCTTGCCCGTTCTGATTTTAATATACGCATTTTCTTGTCATTGTCACGTGGTTAGTCATACAAATCTGACTTAAAATGATACAAATCAAGAAGTTAAAAGTCAACTAATGCGAGATCATCAGCCTCTACCGTATGGACACATTGTGATCCGTTGGCGGCTAAATATGTTAACTCCTAGCCTATAGGCCAATGCAGCATTGCTTTTTCACACTGAGGATTGGTGATTATGGAGGGGGAGTTTGATGAAAAGATTTTTCAAATAGCTTCCTTTGAGAAACTATAGTTTTAATATATTATCATTTGCAATGGATGTTAAAACCTCTTTAAGCTAGGGGGCAGTATTTTGATGTTTGGATGAAAAACGTGCCCAAAGTAAACTGCCTATTTCTCAGGCCCAGAAGCTAGAATATGCATATAATTGGCAGATTAGGATAGAAAACAATCTAAAGTTTCCAAAACTGTCAAAATTGTCTGTGAGTATAACAGAACTGATATTGCAGGAGAAAACATGAGGAAAATCCATCCAGGAAATGCTGTTTTTCTGAAACTAGTCTTCCATTGCAATCCTCCATTTGATGGGATATCAACCAGATTCCTTTCCCAATGGCTTCCACAAGGTGTGAACAGTCTTTAGACATAGTTTTCCAGCTTTTATTCTGAAAAATGAGCGAGAATGATCACATCGTGTCAGTGGATAGCCGGATGTCCTCAGATTTATGCATACGCACGCGCGCCTGGAGCGAGACCTTTTCTTTCTCTCTTCTATTGAAAATGCTACCGTCCGGTTGAAATATTATTGATTATTTATTGTATAAACAACCTGAGGATTGATTATAAAACAATGTTTGACATGTTTCTACGAACTTTACGGATACTATTTGGAATTTTCATCTGCCCGTTGGGACCGTATGAGCCTGTGGATTTCTGAACAAAACGAGCCTACCAAATGGAGGTTTTGGATATAAAGATAATCTTTTTCGACCAAAACAAACATTTATTGTGTAACTGGGAGTCTCGTGAGTGCAAATATACGAAGATCATCAAAGGTAAGCGATTAATTTGATTGGTCACGAAAGTCAGAAAAGCAATCTAATTTGCCTGCTACCTGTTTGTGATGCTTTGTCTGCTGAGAGCTGTCCTCACATAATCACATGTTTTGCTTTCACCGTAAAACCTTTGAAATATGACACGCCAGGTGGATTAACAACAAGTTGTGTTTTGGTATTTTGCACTTGTGATTTCATGAAAATGAAATATTTTTAGTAATTTCATTTTAATTTGGTGCTTTGCAATTCGCCGGATGTTGACAAAAATTATCCCGCTAAAGGGATCTGTGCGCCAAGAGTAAAAAAACAACAACCTCTCCTACATTTCTGTGCAGTGGTGGAAAAAGTACTCAATTGTCATACTTGAGTAAAAGCAAAGATACCTTAATAGAAAATGACTCAAGTAAACGTGAAAGTCGCCCAGTAAAATACTACTTGAGTAAAAGTATTTGCTTTTAAATATACTTAATTATCAAAAGTAAATGTAATTGCTAAAATATACTTAAGTATCAAAAGTACAAATGAAAGTATAGATTGTTTCTTATTCCTTATATTAAGCCAACCAGACAACACAATTATCTTGTTTTTATTTATTTATGGATAGCCAGGGGCACATTCCAACACTCAGACATAATTTACAAATAAAGCATTTGTGTTTAGTGAGTCCTCCAGATTAGAGACGGCAGGCATGACCAGGGATGTTCTCTTGATAAGTGTGTGAATTGGACCATTTTCCTGTGCTGCAAGGCATTGAAAATGTAACTAGTACTTTTGGGTGTCAGGGAAAATGTATGGAGTAAAAAGTACATTCATTTTCTTTAGAAATGTGATAAAGTAAAAGTTGTCATATATATAAATTGTAAAGTACAGATACTCAAAAAACGTACTTAAGTAGTTCTTCAAAGTATTTTTACTTAAGTACTTTACACCACGCTCCCTCAACGTCATCAGGACAGAGAAACCAGACACATGCTCATTGCTCACATGGCTCATTGCTCACATGGCGCACTCCGAACAAAAGATAATGAGAAAATTTACACATCTAGTAAATTATTGTTATGAAATAAGCCAAAACCAAGTGTAGCAGGTTGGGAACTCTGCAAACAACGTTTCCACTCTGAGAACAAGAATGGTAAATGACTGTAATTAATATATGCATTGACAGAAAGGAATGTGCCCAAATTGCCGGGTTCCAAAAAAGGCATTGGCCTATAAGATTGTGATTTGAAACAATCCACAGCTATTTGTTTAAAGAAGCTAATGATCCTCGATTCCTTTGCGGCTAAGTCGTGCTTTCTGGTGAAGTATTTTATTTATTTCTGTATAGAAAGGAGTAATTACACTGTATAAAAAGAACAAAATGTAAACAATTTCAACAATTTTACTCTGTTATATTCATATAATGAAATCAGTAAATTGAAATAAATTCATTGGGTCCTGATGTATGGATGTATGGACCTTTACTGGCCCAACGCTCTAACCACTAGGCGTTCTGCCCCAGTAGCCATTGAAGGTGAGCATTTTCCCACTGAAGTCGGTTACAATGCTGAACTGCAGTCAGGTTAAGACCCTGGTGAGGATGACAAGCACCCAGATGAGCTTCCCTGAGATGGTTTCTGACAGTTTATGCAGAAATGATTTGTTTGTGCAAACCCACAGTTTCATCAGCTGTCTGGGTGGCTGGTCTCACGATTCCGCAGGTGAAGAAGCCGAATGTGGAGGTCCAGGGCTCGCGTGGTTACACGCGGTCTGCAGTTGTGAGACCAGTTGGACGTCCTGACGGATTCTCTAAAACGAAGTTGGAAGCGGCTTATGGTAGAGAATTTAACATTAAATTATCTGGCAACAGCTGTGGTGGATATTCCTTCAGTCAGCATGCCAATTGCACGCTCCCTCAACTTGAGATATCTGGCATTGTGTTGTGACAACTGCAAATTTTGGAGTGGCCTTTTCTTGTCCCCAGCACAATGTGCACCTGTGTAATTATTTTGCTGTTGAATCAACTTCTTGATATGCCACATCTGTCAGGTGGATGGATTATCTTGGCAAATGAGTGCTTTAACCATATTTAATAACAAATGGTAAACAGAAGGTATGTCATCTTTGTCAGATTGCGTCTCTTTATACGCAGAGCCAGGATGAGAAATGGCATAGCGGTGGGTCCAATAGGGAAGCATATGGAAATAAATGTGCAAAAAATGCTACAAACAGAACAAAAATATAAGCGCACTATGTAAAGTGTTGGTCCCATGTTTCATGAGCTGAAATAAATGATCACAGAAATGTTCCATATGCACAAAAAATGTATTTCTCTCATATGTTGTGCACATCCCTGTTAGTGAGCATTTCACCTTCTGCTACCATTTCTGTCAAGCCGTCTTCTTCGCATACAATTTGATGCATATGTTCGATAAATCCACCGTATGCACCACACAGAACGCACTGCAACTGCCTCTTCAATACAATGCTGCAAGGCAAAAGCAGCGTTCCATTAGAAATTAATGTACTTCTGGTGTACCAAACGCAATGACGCTGTAGGTGTGATGGAGGCATTGGTTGCTGTTAGCTTCGTCTTGCAACTAAGGGATTCTGTTGGGATACAGAACCAGAATCCCTTAGTTGCGGCAGAATCCCTTAGTTGCGGTCAAATAAGCTAGTTCTTTGTGTGTGCAAGGTGTAACTTATCCAAAATAAACTACTTCTGAACACTTTGTTTACCGCCAGACTACTTCTGGTTCATGTGCATGCGTTGGATCTGCACTACGAGCTTCATTGAGCATCCGATGCTACATGCATGGGCTAGCATCAAAGTGAGCCAGCAGTGTCACCAGGCACAACTTTGGGGCTACAGTTTCACCAAGACGTACATAATGGAGCTGATCTTATGACATTTTCATATGCTAAAAACTCTTGATTTCCATGTATTGCATGTGTTTGATAATGTGTTTAGCTCTTGTCGGTATGAAGGTGGTCAATTTGAAACAAGCCGTACTCCAGGCTTGGAAGGAGCCTAGTCCCATGTGGCTCCCTTTCCACCGCAACCTGGCAGGTCAGCTGACTTGTGTTGATCATCCATGTAAATGTATGCGATGTGGAAAGTAAACAGTTAATTAATATGATTTCAGGGTATGAAATAATTCATTTCTTTATTTCCCTATGTTCCAGAGACTTATGGAGCAGGCAATGATTGGCCCTTCTCCCAACCCGCTCATCTTGTCCTACCTAAAGTATGCCATCAGTTCCCGGGTATGGTTGACATTTTGAAACCCATCGTTTATCCTATACATAGCGTCAAAATAGACATATATGATCTGTATTCTTTGGTTGTAGTAATATTAAAGGGTTAATCTTCATATTCTGCACATAGTAGGAAAGGCAGTGTTCAAGATTGGCTAGTGTGCTTGATTTATTATGTACAATAATTACAAATAGAATTGTCTTTCCTCAGATGGTGTCTTATTCAAGTGTACTCTTAGCCATCAGTTTGGCCACCTTTTTATATTGTTCTGGCTAATACCAACTGTCTGACCACTACTAGACATGCATACTTTCATCGGCTGACAACTTGTCTGACAAATGCCCCTGTTTGTTCCCAAGTTTGATGATTTCTCCAGGGAGCTCTGCGTCAAGTCCCTGATGTAGATTCTGGACATGTGCTCCCACCGTCTCAGGTGCGCATCCTTTCATTAGTCCTTCCTTTAAATTGGGCATTGGTGTTAGCCCTGGAAAATGTTTCATCCTGGCTCTGTGTATAAATAGATGCAACCTGACAAAGATGACATACCTTCTATTCACCATTTGTTATTAAATATGGTTAAAGTACTATTCGGAGTGAGTGCATTTCTGATGTCAAGTCACCTTTTCATATTGAAAAATTATCTGCAGAATACCATGCAAATGGAGGTTTGGGATTAGTGTGGTTGCTGACAGGCTGTGCCTGGTACTGCGAGAGGCTCGGGGAGCTGGGGCCGGCGGCCAGCACTGAAGCCAGCCATAGGGCCTGCAAGGAGAGGCTAAGGGACCTGGTGAACAGCACCAAGAACAGGGCCCTGGTCCACATCGCATGCCTGGAGAACCAAGGTCAGTCAGCAGCTACGGAATCTTCTAAGGGATTTTCCTATCACTACCTGTGCTTTGCTGCATATTATTGTGATCAAACTGAAATGACAGCAGAATATTAATATTGTTGTAGCATTTGATTAAATGGATTTAATTGGTTTTGTTAAAGTTGCGTAAATTCAAATCTGGTTTCAGGATAAATATAACAATGAGTCACCGATTTTATGCTATGTATTTTTTATTAGCTAAATAATAAATGGCAAATGCAACTTTCGTATTTACGGGCTCACTGTAATGCCACGCAGGGCAGAACAGAGAACATAAACAGTTGTTCTTATGATAAGCCAACAGGGTTGGAACTATGTCTATCACAGTAGAGGCTGGGCGTGGTTTAAACTTGCCCAGCCTTTCGCGGGCGCTCAGGCGGGTCCCCGCCTCTTGGCGCTTCTTGGAGTCCTCCCTCTGTCGATGTATAGATCCTTACTGTTCTGGTATCACCCCCTAGTTATAACAGTTGCTCAGTTCCTGCTATTGTGTTGTTCAGTATTTTTCCATCTCAGTTAAACCTCGTGATGACCACCCCTCTCTATCACAACTTTATAAGATACAGCAAGTCACACCATGTGCTCAATATTGTTACATACAAAAACAAGGACAAAGCATCTGCTGGGCTGTTATCTACAGTTTTGCAACATGCAGGTCACACCATGTTACTCAGTTCTTGTCACACACAAACAGGCAAGTAGCAAGCAGTTGTTTAATCTCATGATGCTCCAGTGCACAAATGCAGACACCTCACACAACCAACATCAGATAATATTTAATCATATATATATGCTAATGGATATAATGTAAAATACAGAATCCAACAGTATGTTTAACTCCACATCATATCTGAGGGCTTGGCTCTGTCCATTGTATGTGTATTCTTTCAGTTAGTAGGATAAATCTTACTTTGTCTTATACCGATTTTCTGCTTTTCCCCTGATATGTTTTAAAAGCCTCCTAGACCAATGTGGAGCAAGCTTTTTTTTTCAAAGTGACAGAGGGCCTCAGCAGTCTAACCAATCAGACACTGAGAGGCAAGCTGGAAGTGTGTATTTCATTGGTGAAGAGGTGAGAATGTAGCACTTTTTGGGGCAGAAGCCATTGCCTTTGTAAACAATAATTGAAGCCACAATGGCTGTTTTTTTTTAAATAATCATCTGACCTATCTTCTCCCTCAGTATTCCTACGATAGTGTTGGAACAGTCCGACCCCCTGCATCACTCATCGTTCCCCTCGGTCCACGCCTTCATCATGCTGGAAGGAACCATGAACCTGACGGGGGAGACTCGGCCACTGGTGGAACAGCTGATGATGATCAAGAGGGTGCAGGTGAGCCTTGATTGGTCTAGAGCACGGTTTTGTAAATATTGGTCAGGACACAAAGTGGGCTCTGGCCATGTGAGAGGTGGATCTCAAGTAGTGAGAATAAATCTATAATCACACACTATTTATACTTAATTTGGATCACGGGAGGACAGTCAATTTATAATTTGGGTTCTTGAGCTGAAAAGGTTTAAGAACTCCTGGTCTAGAGTTAACGTATGCAAAGCATATGCGAGTTTCACTTTTAAATTGAGGTAAAATTGTAATTCAGTTTGCTTCCTGAATTGAAATGGAATACTGACCCCCCCCCCTCCATTGTGGTGCGTTCCCCTGTGCAGCGTATCACTGCGCCACGCTTTGTGTTGGAGATCTGAAGACGTGTTTCACTGGCCTCATAGTCACCAGAGGGCACTGAAGAGCTTGAAGTGGACCGCCTTCACCATCCTTGAGGTACTTCTCACAATGAAGGCCGGATAGTTACAGGATGTAAATGTTTTATTTTCCTTGGAGCCCGTGTACCATCTCTCATCTCTAGATCCCCCCCCCAGGTTCTCCTCAGACTGAATAACTATCCCCAGGGAGAGAATGTACAGTACAGATATAGTAACTGAGTTATTCTCTTGACATCATAACAATCAATGGTTATAATGTCTGTTTCAAGTTTATTTACCAGTAAAAAATTCATTGGTCATATTACACAATCACCACTGAATGAAATGAATGTAGGCTAGTGAATACTGCTGGTCTAGTCTCTGTCAATCTGCAGCAGGACTTCATGGATGATGTGAACATTGCCTTTAAATACCCTCTGAAGCTCACACCACTGCTGGACATGGCTGACCAGCAATGCATGTGAGTGATCCAGAACATAAGAAGCATGGTATCATGTTTTATGCCATGGCATTGTTGAATTCTCGTTTCTGATTGGCTTGAAGGGCATGCTGGAGTTATTGCTTACATGTTCCAAGTGTGAGCTGCTTTTGAAAGTAAAAGTCGAATTTCAAACATTGTTGAGTTCGATTTTCATAATAGCAAGTTAGGACTGATGGTTTGGTTAGCTAAATAGCAAGTCTGTTTGTTTGTTACCAAAGCAACTAATGTAGCTATCTAGTAAACATGCTAGCTACTTCAGTGGATGTTCAACACATTTCTACCTGTAAATTAACACATCTCTAGTGGCAAATGTGTTTATTTATAGCCGTGGTATAAAAGGGATAATCAAGGGAAAGGAGATACCTAGTCAGTTGCGCAAGTTAATGCATTCAACCGAAATGTGTCTTCTGCATTTAACCCAACCCCTCTGAATCAGAGAGGTGTGGAGGGCTGCCTTAATCAACCTCCATGTCATCGGCGCCTGGGAAGCAGTTTTTGTTGGCAGTTTACTGCCTTGCTCAAGGGCAGAACAGATTTTTCCACCTTGCCGGCTCGGGGGTTCTACCTAGCGACCTTTCAGTTACTGGCCCAACGCTCTTATTGACCGGTAGGCTATCTCCCCCTTTCACACATTCCTATCACTACATCACTGTCTGTCTGTCAGTGTATTTCTCTCTCTCTCTCTCGTGTAACCTTCGGGGTAAGGACAGTGTGTACTCCCCACGGCTGAAGACTGCAGAAAATGCCAACATCCAACCCAGGCCTCATCCTGTGAGCCGAGCCCACCGTCACCAACATCCTCAAGGTCCTCCTTCTCCCCATGCCAACCCTACCAAGCCTTAAAGTCGGCAGGGTCATGATGTTCACCAGGAGGTCCATTGCAAAAGTGTGTTTTTAATGAACACAACGCTGACTTTTACCCGCTACTATATCCCTGGATCAGTACTGATGATAAGACCGTTAGTTCACCTTGTCATGAAGTCATATCACACTGTCATCACTGTATCTGTCTTCCCCTGTTGTGTTAGACGGTGGACTCAGACCACTCCCAAGTCTCCAGGGGGCTTGCCGGTTGTGCCGTGACACATGCTGTCTGGAAAAAGCCTGGACCCCCTCCTGGCTGCATATCGCAGCCACGGGAAAACTCACATCCTTTGCCCGGATGTTCATCAAGTGAGACAGACATCAACATACTGACATGTATTATATTAAAGTCCATTAGGACAGTTCAATCCACTGTATTGACAGACTCAAATGATGTTACTGTGGAGAGTCTTAAAGATGCAATCTGTAATTTGGTATTGGTTACTCCAGCCCCATTCCTCAGCTTAATAGCAAACCAAGTGGCGGGGCAGCCGTTTTGGTTGAAAAACAAATTACGGATTGTGGCTTTAAAGTCCAAATGGGAATGTCCAAATGATGGAAGAGGGACATAATGTTTGCAGGAGATGATTTATTGATGCTCTTTGCTCTTCAGGCTGAATGAGTTTCTGAAGCACTTCAGTGGAGAAGGATGTGTGTTACTGAGTATGGGACTTTTTGAATGAGATTTTACATTAATGTTGAAGACATGCTGAGTGTGGGAGCTGTTGAAACCAATTTAATATTAACATTGGGCACTATTTGTTCTATCTCGTTGCTGCCAAGGCAGCCTCGGTGCGAGCCCTGCTGTTCGACATATCCTTCCTCATGCAGTGTCACGGGTTGCAGACCTACGGATCAGAGGTTGGTCTCACACCTAGTACTAATGCTATCTATCATAGGGATGTAGGTCAGTATTCATAAAGTGTCACAGAGCAGGAGAGCTGATCTAGGATCAGGTCCCTCCTGTCCATGCCAAATAACAAATACACTTATCCTGAAGAGTTTATCATTGTCCTGCTCTTTCAGCACAACACCACTAGGTGGCCAACCACCCAATAGCTTTCTGCCTGTGCTGTCTGAGTGGCACAGCTGCAAGGCTTTGCCACATTTATATGATGTGTAGCATGATTCATGTAACATAGGTGTCATGGTCAGAACCTGGTCCTCATATAAATGGATGTTATGTCCCCCACTCCCTATTATTATATGATATGAATCCATGTTGCGACACCTCAAGGTGATCCTGTCGGACCTCAGCCCCTCGGAGGAGAGCAAGACCCTGAACCCAGACCACCCCTGCTTTAGGATGGAGTCGGGCAAGGTGGAGAGCCTGATGGCCCTCCTCAACAATGCCACTGAGCTGAAGCTAGTGTGAGTGATATTTCACTCTAGGGTCAGAATCAGACTGGCATTGTGCTTCTCAGCTGCTGGGTGAAAAAGGAGGAAGGAACAAGCCCATGCTATGGTTAAAATGTTGTTCCCCATGTTCATTTTTTATTCTATTTTTAATTTATGAGCGTAAATTAAACCAGTGCGTCCTTTCTGCACCTTCTCTTTTCCATCCGAGAAATCTTGGCATGACTCATTGTTTTCCTGAAGCTGTACTGATTGTTTTGTACTGCTGTGTGTGTCAGTCAAATGAAGTGGCACAAAATCTGCCTCAGCACACCTGCAGCCATCTTGGAGGTGTTGAATGGCGTACTGTATGTGGAGGCCATGCAGGTGATTCCAGTATTGTGTGTCATGGTCTATTTTGCTCTCGAAACCATGTCGACCGTTGAACCACAAAAGTGAACTTGCTCTTGCCGTAGTGGAAAATGAGTCATAGCATATGACTGCTGGCATTATGACTTGAGGTTGCATGTGTGCTGTTTTTAGTCCCTTCCTCATTTAAACCATTCATAAAGTTAGGTAATTTGTCGTATGAGTGGCCTGGAAGCATGTTCAGAGTTCACACACAGTGTAGAAGATAACAGACAACATTAAGGGCAAGGTGTGCATCATGGCTATCTGTGCTGTGGCCTGGCTGGTAGCCCATGTCAGGATGCTGGGGCTGGACGAGAGGGAGAAGCCCCAGACCATGATACGTCAGCTCATGACCCCGCTGTATGAGGAGAACACACTGCAGTTCTACAACGAAGGGTACACACACACACACACAGATGTATGCTCAGTACACACACACACACCAGACCCGGGTTCAATACATGTGTATTTGATTATCATTTCATATCTATTTTCTGTGTGATTGACCATTTTCAAATAATGTGGCCCAAATCAACTACTATTGGAAGTATTTTTGAATAATTTCCTATAAATAAATAGCTTACTATTTGATAGTATTTTCAAATACCATGGTTAAATGCATAAAAGTTCATTTGAGTCAGTCTTTTTGAGTGTTTTCAAATACATGCCAATAAGTGTATTTCTAAATACTTTCCAATATTCAACTACATATTTGTCTATTCAAATAAAACATATCTGAATACTTCAAAATGTACAGTACCTGTTAAAAGTTCAGACTCAATTTTTTCATTCAAGGGCTTTTCTTTATTTTGACCATTTTCTACATTTTGGAATAATAGTGAAGACATCAAAACTATGAAATAACACACACGGAATCATGTAGTAACCAAAAAGTCTTAAAACAAATAAAAATATATTTTAGATTCTTCAAAGTAGCCACCCTTTGCCTTGATGACAGCTTTGCACACTCTTGCCAGTCTCTGAACCAGCTTCATGAAGGAATGCTTTTCCAACAGTTTTGAAGGAGTTCCCACATATGCTGAGCACTGCTTTTTCCCTCACTCTGCGGACCAACTCATCCCAAACCATCTCAATTGGGTTGAGGTCGGGTGATTGTGGAGGCCAGGTCATCTGATGCAGCACTCTCTCCTTCTTTTTCAAATAGCCCTTACACAGCATGCGGAGATCATCCTTTCACCTACTCTGCGTCTCACAAAGACATGGCGGCTGTAACCAAAAATCTCAAATTTGGACTCATCAGACCAAAGGACAGATTACCACTATACTAATGTCAATTGCATGTGTTTCTTGGCACACGCAAGTCTCTTCTTCTTATTGGTGTCCTTTAGTAGTGGTTTCTTTGCAGCAATTCAACCACGAAGACCTGCTTCACACAGTCTCCCGAGTGGCGCAGTGGTCTAAGGCACAGCATCTCAGTGCTAGAGGTGTCTCTACAGACCCTGGTTTGATTCCAGGCTGTCACAACCGGCCGTGATTGGGAATCCCATAGGGCGGCGCACAATTGCCACATCGTCGTCCGGGTAAGGGTTTGACCAGGGTAGGTGGTCATTGTAAATAATAATTTGTTCTTAACTGACTTGCCTACCTAAATAAAATTTAAAAAAGTATCCTCTGATGTTGAGATGTCTGTTAACTCTAATGAACTTATCCTCTGCAGCAGAGGTAACTCTGGGTCTTCTTTTCCTGTGGCGGTCCTCATGAGAGCCAGTTTCATCAAAGCAGTTCAAAGCTTTAGCTCTGTATGGATGTTGCCTGTAATCGATGGCTTCTGGTTGGGGTATGTACGCACGGTAACTGTGTGATCCAGATACTGGGACGAAGATGTTGTCAATGCCATAGTTAATGAAGCTGGTGACTGTGGTAAACTGCTTAATGTTTCGAATGAATCCCGGAACATATTCCAGTCTGTGCTAGCAAAACAGTCCTGTAGTGTAGCATCCGCTTCATCGGACCACTTCCGTATTGAGCGCGTCACCAGTACTTTTTGAGATTTTGCATGGAAGTGATTTGCCAAACGGAGGGCGAGGGAGGGCCTTGTAAAGAGTAATCTAAAGTTTTGTCACCTCTCATTGCACAGGTGACGTGCTGCCTCTCGTTCTTCAGGTCGGCAAACAGCTGGAAGAAGTAGTGCGGGTCCGTTTTCATCTGGAGCATGTTGCCACTCATCAGGTTGAGGAGGGACAGGCAGCGGTCCCAGGAGATCTCCCTGACGGTCTCCACCAGGAAGGGTCTCAGTGGGTAGGAAGTCTCGTTGCAGGAGCAAGTCCGGCAGAAGCAGGTGATCACAACGTCCTGCAGCTGGTGCTCTGTTGCCACCTCCAAGGAGACCACCTTGCGACAAAGCATTAAGACAAAAACCACGTTGGCCGGGGCGAGGGTGCTCTGTTTCCCCCAGCCATGGCCAAGCAGGAAGCGGTCCACACTCTGCAGCCACAGTCCTGGGTCATTGGGACAGGTTCTGGAGCCGGGAGCAGTGCTTGCACAGGAACTAACCCAGGCAACACAGTGGCTCGCCAGTGGAGGCCTGGACCATCACCCTCTTGGGTGTGTCAGGGCCACAAAGTGGGAGCCTTCTTGACCTGCGAGGAGGTGTTGTCAGAGCCCTTTACTAGGTCTGGGGTGCTCTGATCCTGGGTGAGAGTGGACAGGTTGGGACTGTGGCTTCTCCAGGTTCTCGTTGTTGAGGTGGATCATGTTGTTTTGGTTGTTCTAGTTAGGCAGCACCTTCTTGGAGCACTTTTTCCACTTGATCTTGAGCGAGCGGCGCTGCATCTGTTCTTGTCTTTGGCGTTGTTGGCTGTACTGAACTGCCATGTCGTGCCCCACTACATTTTCCCACTTATTCAAAGCCGTTGTGCATCGACGTTAGGTTTATGTGTGTTCGTAAATGTGAGAAATATAATACAATTGATTTGTTCCTGTCTTGGCTAAGTAAATTACTTCTGTGTGGCTGCTAGTGCTAGCAAGCCTATTGTGTTGCATTTCAGTCTACAGTGTATGAATAACGTGTTTGCTGATGGTTTTGTATTGATCTACAGTACCAGTCAAAAGTTTGGACACACCTACTCATTCCAGGATTTTTCTTTATTTTTTACTATTTTCTAAGTTCTAGAATAATATTGAAGACATCAAAACTATGGAATAACACAGATGGAATCATGTAGCAACCAAAAAAAGTGTTAAAACAAATCAAAATATATTTTAGATTATAGATTTTTCAAAATAGCCACTCTTTGCCTTGATGACAGCTTTGCACACTCTTGGCATTGTCTCAACCAGCTTCATGAGGTAATCACCTGGAATGCATTTCAATTAACAGATGTGCCTTGTTAAAATGTAATTTGTGGAATTTCTTTCCTTAATACGTTTGAGTCAATCAGTTGTGTTGTGAGGGGTGGTATACAGAAGATAGCCCTATTTGGTAAAATACCAAATCCATAGTATGGCAAGAAAAGCTCAAATAAGCGAAGAGAAACGACAGTCCATTATTTCAACCTTTGCAGAATCGGTGTCCCCCCGATTAACATGTTTTTTTCTTTATAATGTTTTACCGGTGTGACGACCCTCCCACTCTGTCTGCTGAATTCTTTCTCTTTGCTCTTGTTTTCCTTAAGTCTTTGTTGAGAGCTTATTGTACTGAGATGGATAAGGATTGGGAGGAGGGGTTGCCTTGGTTACTGTTATCCGCTAGGGAGGTTTCACAGGAGAGCATGGGTTTCAGTCCAAATTACTTTGTGTTTGGACATAAGTCCACGCACCCTATCTGTTCTCCAGGATGACTGGAAGTCTCCCGAGCCCCCTCAGTCCCTGGTATCTTATGTGTGTGATTTCCGGCGATGCCTGTACGCCGCTGGTGAAATGGCTATCTTCACAGGAGAGGATAGAGGGCATATTTGATCTGGGAACTGAGCCTCGTCACTTTAGTCCAGGTGACGAGGTTCTTGCTCTGTTGCCAATTGTTGGTTCTCCTTTTCAAGCCAAGTTTTGAAGATCCATATACGGTTGTGTCAGTGCACTGAGCAAAACTATCTAGTTGCCACTCCAGAATGGAGAGAAGCACACCAACTGTGCTATGTAAATTTGTTAACTTCTTGAAACTCCCCATCCCGGATCCGGGATCGTGACTAAAGCCTCAGGCTCATTAGCATAACGCAACGTTAACGATTTCTGAAAATCGCAAATAAAATGAAAATAATGCGTCTGCTCTCAAGCTTAGCCTTTTCTTAACAACACTGTCATCTCAGATTTTCAAAATATGCTTTTGAACCATAGAAATTGACTAATTTGTGTAAGAGTATGCAAAGCTAGCATAGCATTTTGAGTAGCATTTAGCATGCAACATTTTCACAAAAACCAGATAACCAAATAAATAAAATCATTTACCTTTGAAGAGCTTCTGATGTTTTCAATGAGGAGACTCTCAGTTACATACCAAATGCGCAGTTTTTCCTGAAAGCGTCTGTGTGTAGGAGAAATCGTTCCGTTTTCTACATTGCGTCTGGCTACCGAAACGAACCGAAAATTCAGTCACCTACAACGTAAAACTTTTTCCGGATTAACTACATAATATGCGAAACATGGCAAACGTTGTTTGGAATCATCCTCAAACATATCTCTTCATTGATATGCAGTTCGTGGAAGCTTGCTTTCCTCTCTGTATCCCATGGAAAAATACTGGCAGGTGACTTTGCGCACCAATTTCGGCGCAGGACACCGGGCGGACACCTGGTAAATGTGGTCTCTTATGGTCAATCTTCCAATGATCTGCCTACAAATACGTCACAATGCTGCAGACACCTTGGGGAAACGACAGAAAGGGCAGGCTCATTCCTCTCGCATTCACAGCCATATAAGGAGACAATGGAAAACAGAGCCTCAAAAATCCTGCTCATTTCCTGGATGCCGTCTCATCTTGGTTTTGCCTGAAGCTCACGTTCTAGGGCACGCACAGAAAATATCTTGGTAGTTCTGGACACGTCAGAGTGTTTTCTTTCGAAAGCTATCAATTATATGCATAGTCGAGCATCTTTTTGTGACAAAATATCTTGTTTAAAACGGGAACGTTTTTCATCCAAAAATGAAATAGCGCCCCCAGAGCATCAACAGGTTAAAACCCTGTTAAGCACGTTCCTTTGATGCTGAACAGGGGGAGTCTACAAAGGACGGAAAACCTGTTATTTTGGCTGATACCGTTATTTCGCTGGGTTCTTGTCATGCTAGGTCTGTGCATGGGGAGGAAGATGTTCCTGGTCCCGACGATTGCATACTGCAGGGTTGATTGAAATGACAGTCTTCTCACTCAACTACCTGTTGATGGGCGGGAAGAGATGGTTGGTCTGATTCAGAGATTTCTATGTTTGTTTTCTGATACACCTACACGTACAAACTTAGTAGAATACATTATTGACGTTGGAGATACTGACCCCATTCGTCAGCAGTTCTATAGAGTTTCTTCAGAGAAACTACATTGTCTGGATGCTAAGGTCAGGTACATGCTGAAGAGTGATATAGCAGAGCCTTCTTTCTCCAGTTGGGCTTCTCCATGTATCTTGGTCAATAAACTGGATGGGACAAACAGTCACTAAGCCAGATTAATTTCCTCTTCCTCGGATAGAGGACTGCGTTGATCAAGTCAGAGCAGCTCAGTTTGTGAGCAAATTTGACCTGTTAAAGGACTATTGGCAGGTGCCACTGACGAGTAGGACACGTGAAATCTGCCTTTATTACACCCTCTGGTCTGTACTCCTATTCGATTGAGTTTTGGCCTGCGTAATGCACCTGCCACTTTTCAGCGACTTGTGGACAGGGTGAATGTCCATGTGACTGACCACTTATTTTGTGTTTGGTATTTTTTGTCCTGTTCTATTGCTCCTGTCTGTTCCCTTCTGGTCTCATTTTCTTCTTTCCTCTTAACAGTTGCTTCTTGTGTGCAAAGGTTGCTGAGGTCTGGGGAGGATGAGGTTTGCTGGGGCAAGTGGGAGTGTGAACACGTACCCCTCATGGATTTGGTAGGCAGGCTGGGGGGGGACCCCTCCCACTCTGTCTGACAAATGATTTCTCTTTGCTCTTGTTTTCCTTAATAGAATGTAAGTAGGCGGAGCTGGGAGGGTCATCAGCAACATGGGACACACCTCGGCCCGGGTGTGTCCCAGGATAAATGCACCACTTCCCCATTTCATTGAGGAGACTCTCTCCATGTAGACACAGATTTTGGTTGTGGCATTTTTTGTGTCTGTTTGCGTTGGCACCTTTCAACACCCCTCATTATCATTTATGCACGCAACCACTCACTTACACTACTGATTACTGACACACATGTCATTGTTAATTGTATTTAGTTTACTTTAGTTAAGGAATAACTAAATACATTTATCTCCACGTTGTCTCCCTTTTTTGTTACGAACTTTGAGCCGGTTCGTGACACCAGATCTAATGTGATGTATTTTCCTACATTAATTTCACATTTCCACAAGCTTCAGTGTTTCCTTTCAGTTGGTATCAAGAATATACATATTCTTGCTTCAGGTCCTGAGCTACAGGCAGTTAGATTTGGGTATGTCATTTTAGGCTAATTTTAAAGTGTCCGTTTCTTATTAAAACATGACGGTCAGGCCATCTGGAAAATTTCGGGAGCAAAAAGTTACAAGTGCAGTTGCAAAAACCATCAAGCGCTATGATGAATTGACTATGATGAAACCATCACAGGAAAGGAAGACCCAGAGTTACCTCTGCTGCAGAGGATAAGTTCATTAGTTACTAGCCTCAGAAATTGCAGCCCAAATAAATGCTTCATGGAGTTCAAGTAACACACATCTCAACATCAACTGTTCAGAGGAGACGGCGTCAATCAGGCCTTCGTGGTTGAATTGTGCCAAAGAAACCACAACTAAAGTACACCAATAAGAAGACTTGCTTGGGCTAAAAAACACCAGGAATGGACATTAGACTGGTGGAAATCTTCAAGGCACACTTAACCAGCATGGCTACCACAGCATTCTGCAGCGATACTCCATCCCATCTGGCTTGCGCTTAGTGGGACTATCATTTATTTTTCAACAGGACAATGACTCAACACACCTATAGGCTGTGTAAGGGCTATTTGACCAAGAAGGAGAGTGATAGAGTGCTGCATCAGATGACCTGGCCTCCACAATCACCCGACCTCAACCCAATTGAGATGGTTTGGGATGAGTTTGACCGCAGAGAGAAGGGAAAGTGACCAACAAGTGCTCAACATATGTGGGAACTCCTTAAAGACTGTTGGAAAAGCATTCCAGGTGAAGCTAGTCCGGAGAATGTTCAAGAATGTGTGCAAAGCTGTCAAGGCAAAGGGTGGCTACTTTGAAGAATCTAAAATATTTTTGGATTTTAACACTTCTGGTTACTACATAATTCCATATGTGCTATTTAAGTGTTGATGTCTTCGCTGTTATTCTACAATGTAGAAAATAGTCAAAAATAAAGAGAACCTTGAATGAGTAGATGTGTCAACTTTTGACCGGTACTGTATGTCCCAGAATGTCTGTGGAAACTGCTTTAGGTGCACATTGTTTAATCCCTCTATTTGAAATGGGGGGGGGGGTAGAAAACAGTTATGTCTCAAGCCTCACTGGAGAGATAAATGCGCTACAATCATAAATTGCCCTTTTCATGTAAAGCTCAACATGAGAAACTTTGATACGAGATGGTGCTGGAGAACAAGGCTGACGTTTGATGTATTCCTAACCAATTGTGTTTTTTTTGTCTTTGCGTTTATCTTATTTTCTACATAATGTTGCTGCTACCATCTCTTATGACCGAAAATAACTTCTGTGCATCAGAAATGCGATTACTCACCATGGACTGGCAGATCCCTTTTTTCCCTTTAACGAGTCTCCGACTTGAGTTTTTTACTGCTTCCCCATGAACAGGTGTAAAGAGAAGGCAGAGAAAATGGGGCCAGAGGGCGAGCTGCCTTCTGAAAATTCGTAGGTTATTGTATAAACCCCAATTATTTCCATTCTTCTAGCAAATGTGCAATCTTTGGAAAATAAAATTGATAACCTACGCGGAAGATTAAACTACCAACCTGACATTCAAAACTAATCTCATATGCTTCAGGGAGTTGTGGCTGAACAGAACAGTGGCATCTGGTAAGACAAAGGGCGACGGACTACTTATTTTTGAAAATAACAGCTGGTGCACGATATCTAAGGAAGTCTCAAGGTTTTGCTCACCTGAGGTAGAGTATCTCATGATAAGCTGTAGACCACATTAACTACCGAGAGAGAATTTCATCTGTATTTTTCATAGCTGTCTACATACCACCACAGACTGATACTGGCACTAAGACATCACTGAATGAGCTGTATTCCACCATAAGCAAACAAAGGCGCTCCTAGTAGCCGGGGACTTTAATGCAGGGAGCTTAAATCCGTCTTACCAAATTTCTATCAGCATATTAAATGTGCAACCAGAGGGGAAAAAACAATGGACCACCTTTACTCTTATTATTCTATCCTCCTGATTCCTGCTTACAAGCAAAAGCAGGAAGCACCAGTGACTCGATCAATAAAAAAAGTGGTCAGATGAAGCAGATGCTAAGCTACAGGGCTGTTTTACTAGCACAGATTGGAATATGTTCCCGGAGTACACCACATCAGTCATTGGCTTCATCAATAAGTGCATCGATGACGTCGTCCCCACCTTGACTTTACCTACATACCCCAACCAGAAGCCATGGATTACACGCAACATCCGCACTGAGCTAAAGGCTAGAGCTGCCGCTTTCAAGGAGTGGGACTCTAACCCGGAAGCTTATAAAAAATCTTACGAACCATCAAGCAGGCAAAGCATCAGTTTGGGATTAAGATCGAATTGTACTACACCGGCTCTGACACTCGTCGGATGTGTCAGCGCTTGCAAACCATTGCAGACTACAAAGGGAAGCACAGCCGAGAGCTGCACAGTAACATGAGCCTACCGGACGAGCTAAACAACTTCTATGCTCGCTTCGAGGAAAATAACACTGAAACATGCATGAGAGTACCAACTGTTCCGGAAGACTGTGTGATCACGCTCTCTGCAGCCGATGTAAGACCTTTAAACAGGTCAACATTCACTAAGCCGCAGGGCCAGATGGATTACCAGAACGTGTACTGCAATCATGCGCTGACCAACTGGCAAGTGTCTTCACTGACATTTTCAACCTCTCCCTGTCTGAGTCTGTAATACCAACATGTTTCAAGCAGACCCCCATAATGCCTGTCCCCAAGAACACTAAGATAACCTGCCTAAATGACTACCGACCCATAGCACTCACGTCTGTAGCCATGAAGTTCTTTGAAAGGTTGGTCATGGCTCACATCAACACCATTATTCCAGAAACCCTAGACCCACTCCAATTTCCATACCGCTCTAACAGATCCACAGATGATGCAATCTCAATTACACTCCACACTGCCCTTTCCCATTTGGACAAAAGGAACACCTATGTGAAAATGCTATTCATTGACTACAGCTCAGCGTTCAACACCATAGTGCCCACAAAGCTCATCAATAAGTTAAGGACCCTGGGACTAAACACCTCCCTTAGCAACTGGATCCGGGACTTCCTGATGGGCCACCACCAGGTGGTAAGGGTAGGTAACAACACATCCGCTACGCCGATCCCCAACACGGGCTCCTCAGGGGTGCGAGCTCAGTCCCCTCCTGTACTCACTGTTCATTCATGACTGCATGGTCCAAGCACACCAAGACAGTTGTGAAGAGAGCACAACAAAACCTATTCCCCCTCAGGAGACTGAAAATATTTGGCATGGGTCCTCAGATCCTCAAAAGGTTCTACAGCTGCACCATCGAGAGCACCTGGCCAACCTGACTGGTTGCATCACTGCCTGGCATGGCAACTGCTTGGCCTCCGACCGCAAGGCACTACAGAGGTACTGGGCCATACGCACTACCATCACTGGGGCCAAGTTTCCTGCCATCCAGGACCTCTACACCAGGCTGTGTCAGAGGAAGGCCCTAAAAATTGTCAAAGTTTCCAGCCACCATAGTTATAGACTGTTCTCTCTGCTACTTCACGGCAAGTGGTACCGGAGGACCAAGTCTAGGTCCAAGAGGCTTCTAAACAGTTTCTACATCCAAGCCATTAAACTCCTGAAAATCTAATAAAATGGCTACCCAGTCTATTTGCATTGCCCCCCCCCCCCCTTTTACACCACTGCTACTCGCTGTTGTTATCATCTATGCCTAGTCACTTTAATAACTCTACCTATATGTACATATTACCTCAACTAACCGGTGTCCCCGCACATTGACTCTGTACCAATACCCCCCTGTGTATAGTCTCACTATTGTTATTTTACTGCTGCTCTTTAATTACTTGTTACTTTTATTTCTTATTCTTAATCATATTGTTTTAAAACTGTGTGTTGGTTAGGGGCTTGTAAGTAAGCATTTCACTGACCACCTGTTGTATTCGGCACATGTGACTAATAACATTTGATAACACAATTGCATTGTGTGCACATATGCCGCGTTCATGTGCTAGTCGTAACTAGAAAACTCTGAAATTTTAAACTTGCTAACTGGTTGGAGTTATACACGTGATACATTCAACAAGTCAGCAAGTCTGACATTTCAGAGTTCCAGTCTAGCATGTGAACGAGGCATAAAACCACCAAAAGACGCAGCCTAATTGTAAACAAAGCCACTTGTCTGAAGCACCAGCAGCTCAATGCGCTGTTATTTTTTTATTTTAAAAACCATTTGTATTGGGATGGTCTATCCTTGCATGTAACAAAAGTTACATGGATATAGATGTTTTTATTTTGACCAAGCGTTTTTAAATGGCCTACACTTTTCCCCAAAAAATTAACTCTGCAAGAAAATAAACATCCTCTCACTGTCAACTGTGTTTATTTTCTGCAAACTTAACATGTGTAAATATCTGTATGAACATAACAAGATTCAACAATGGAGACAAAAACTGAACAAGTTCCATAGACATGTGACTAACAGAAATGGAATAATGTGTCCCTGAACAAAGGGGGGGGGGTCAAAAGTAACAGTCAGTATCTGGTGTGGCCACCAGCTGCATTAAGTACTGCAGTCCATCTCCTCATGGACTGCACCAGATTTGCCAGTTATTGCTGTGAGATGTCACCCCACTCTTCCACCAATGCACCTGCAAGTTCCCAGACATTTCTGGGGGGAATGGCCAAGGCCCTAGCCCTCACCCTCCGATCCAACAGGTCCCAGACGTGCTCAATGGGATTGAGATCTGGGCTATTCGCTGACCATGGCAGTACACTGACATTCTTGTCTTGCAGGAAATCCCGCACAGAACGAGCAGTATGGCTGGTGGCATTGTCATGCTGGAGGGTCATGTCAGGGTGAGCCTGCAGGAAGGGTTCCACATGAGAGAGGAGGATGTCTTACCTGTAATGCACAGCATTGAGATTGCTTGCAATGACAACAAGCTCAGTCCGATGATGCTGTGACACACCGCCCCAGACCATGACGGACCCTCCACCTCCAAATCAATCCCGCTCCAGAGTACAGGTCTCGGTGTAACGCTCATTCCTTTTGACGATAAACACAAATCTGACCATCACCCCTGGTGAGACAAAACCGTGACTCGTCAGTGAAGAGCACTTTTTTTGCCAGTCCTGTCTGTTCCGGCGACGGTGGGTTTGTTCCCATAGGCAACGTTTTTGCGGGTGATGTCTGGTGAGGACCTGCCTTACTACAGGCCTACAAGTCCTCAGTCCAGCCTCTCTCAGCCTATTGCGGACAGTCTGAGCACTGATGGAGGGATTGCGCGTTCCTGGTGTAACTCGGGCAGTTGCCATTCTGTACCTGTCCCGCAGATGTGATGTTCGGATGTACCGATCCTGTGCAGGTGTTGTTACATCTGGTCTGCCACTGCGAGGACGATCAGCTGTCCATCTTGTCTCCCTGTAGCTCCGTCTTAGGCGTCTCACAGTAAGGACATTGCAATTTATTGCCCTGGCCACATCTGCAGTCCTCAGGCAACATGCCTGAGGCACTTTCATGCAGATGAGCAGGGACCCCTTCTTTTGGTGTTTTTCAGAGTCAGTAGAAAGGCCTCTTTAGTGCCCTAATTTTTCCTAACTGCGACCTTAATTGCCTACCGTCTGTAAGCTTTTAGTGTCTTAACGACAGTTCCACAAGTGCATGTTCATTAATTGTTTGGTTCATTTGAAAAAGCATGGGAAACAGTGTTTAAACTCTTTACAATGAAGATCTGTGAAGTTATTTGGATTAACTTTGAAAGACAGGGTCCTGAAAAAGGGATGTTTTTCGTTTAGTCATTAAAGTAAAATAAAAATAAAAATATTTGAATGTGTGTCTGTCTCTGTGTGTATTTACTCTTACTGTATATCATTTAGGGTATGTATCAATCCATTTCTCATTCCTATGTGTCTCAGGAGCTGCTGAAGGAGACTCACCAGGAGTGGGCCAACCGGGTGGTGCAGCTGCTTTACAGCATTTTCTGCCTAGACACCCAGCAAATCACCTTCACCCCGCTGGGCCACACCCTGCTCACAGACTCGGCCTACTGGCACAGCCTGGCAGACCCGCCCAGCAAGGCCCTGGCCAAGTAAGACTGAGTCCTCCAAGTCATCTAGTTTCTCTGATTCTCAATGACAATGCTATGATAATGTGCCATGTGTTAGCTAAATCATAGGGGCTTGCTATCTGGCTTAATAGGTGACTGTAGGGGACAGTTTCCAGAACACAGATTAAACCTCGTCCTGGCCAAAAAAAAACACTTTCAATTGAGATTCCCCATTAGTCCAGGGCTAGGCTTAATCTGTGCCTGGGAAGCCGGCCCTAGTTAAACATGGTCCCTGTACAGCAGGGTTCCCCATCTGAGCGTCTGCTCAGCTCCAATGAGGACGAGGCGGTGGTCCTCTAGTCTAGGTGAGACTGCTGCTCTCTGGTGTCAAAAAAAGTACATCAGGGACCGGTTCAGCAGGCAGACAGAAATTATATGAAAGAAAGTTATAGAACATGTTAAGATAAAAAAAATATATATAATCATAAATAACATAACATGATGCCACAATACTTTAAAATACAATGGGATCAACAACATTGCATTCAACTCATATTACTGGCCTTTATGACGAGGTGAAAAGAAAGAAGCCTGTGTTAAAAAATCCACTCCAAATCATTCTGTTTGCAACAAGGCTGTTAAGTAATACTGCAAGACAACACGGCAAATCAATTAACTTTTTGGCCTAAATTAAAAACTACAGGTTTGTGTCAAATCCAATACAACACAGAGTGAAACCCTCTCTATTTTCAAGTATTGTGATTACATGTTATGGGTATGCTTGTCATCGACCAGGACTGTGTAGTTTTTCAGGATCAATATGAATGGAGCAAAGCCCAGGTAAAAAGTTAGAGGAAACCCCGCCTCAGTCTTTCGAATACCTAACCCTGGGATAGTTTTATTTTTCAGCGAGACATTTACTCAAATGTTTATGCCAAAAACACACCAGAATAGCTTTCCAATAGGTGTTACTGAGTTGTTTAGTCTCAGTCCTGACTTAAATGTGCTTGAAAATGTTTGAATATTGCTGCCCATTAATGATTCCTAACCAAATTGAATCAGCTTGAACAATTTTGACAAAAATAATGAATATATGTTTCCCTATGAGTTGTGCAAAGTTGGCAGAATCTTAATGGAGAGTAATCCAATTATGATATTTAAGTTTTTATTTTATTTTTTTAATTTATTTTTTAAAATTTGGAACATTTTCTTTAACTTTCTTTCACTTTGAAAATGTGGAGTCAGTTGTGTAGATCTGTATGAATATGTAATTTAATAGATGTAATTTTAAGGTAGAGAAAAGGGGGTGTAGACTTTCCATCTATATGGAGAGCCAAGTTTCAAAATACAAGTTTTACATGGCGTTTTACTTTTTACTGTGCCTTCGGGGTTGACTGCATTCACCCAGATTCCATGAAGGTTTTTATGACCGAGTAGGGTTCTGAACCTCCAACTGCAAGTAGACACAAGCTCTCTAAACCAAATGACAGGCAAACAATAACAACTGTTTTCATAAGAAAAAGGGTTACTTTTCCCCCATATCACCAGGGTGAAATGGGCAATTCTAAAAGCTCCACTAGGTAAATGTAATTTACTTGCCTTAACATGATTTAAACCTGCCTTGGGCAAAACTGTGATCACGGAGTACAGCTTGAAATTTGAGCAATCGTGGCCATTCTGTATAGAAATGAAACTTCCCTGCGTCAAATCACACAGTATATTGCATTACTCTGGAAAGCAATAGCACACTTCTGTTGAATGAGGAGGTTTAGTGGACTAATTAGTGTCAGGTAGAAACCCAGAGTGCAAGAAGGTGGTGTAGAAGAACATTTTGGAAAAACACGCACTTTAAATATTACATACACACTATACATGTGTATGTATAGTGGAGGGAACAAGGTCATTTAGAAACTTCTATTTCCCTGCTATGGACTTGAAATAGGAGGGAGTGTCCTCATAGACTCACTCATATGATAAAAAATGTTTTAATTTCCATAAGGGAAGAGGACCAGTGAAAACTTAGGGTGTTAGCCAATTTTGACATGTGGCAAATAGTGTTCTCATAGCTGTGTGAATAAGGTTAGGATTAGGTAGGTTTAAAATCTGATTTTAAGAAGATAAATTGTAGAAATAGGTGGGGTTTAGCCATAATTATGACTTTGTGACTAATAACTAGTGATGACCAAATTTAGGGCAAATTAGAGAATTGGAAGTAACCTTATTCAAGGAATCTCTTTATGTCAGAGGAGTGACACAAATACACTGAGTTGATTTACATGATTATGACAGTTGGCCGAGTATGGCATTAGTCATATAAACGCCTTACTCTGCTTATCTTAATCGGTGTAAGATCATAATCGAAGTAAGCATATGCCAATTAAAACACCTGGTTTTCTGAGCAATCTTTCCAATTTTTAGGACATCAGAGTTACAGCGGTGTATTTGATCTGCGCATGTGCTAGCTCGAGCAGCGTGAGTTTCCTTCTTTTGCGCGAGTGAAGTGAGTTTGGGAAAACTGAGTATGCATCTTAGAAATAGTTTTCACATACAAACTTTATGTCTAAACTTTGTGTCACAGAAATAACATGGTTGCTGTGGTAGAACGTTTGTTTATTGGCTATTTTCGGCATTTATCAAAGTCCCATCAGGTAGCCTGATTTCAGATGTGTCCATGTAAACATGATTATTAGGGAAGTCATTCTTCTTGCAAAAATATAAACACAACATGTAAAGTGTTGGTCCCATGTTTCATGAGCAGAAATCAAAGATCCCAGAAATTGTACACAAATTTGTTTACATCGCTTTTAGTGAGCATTTCTCCTTTGCCAAGATAATCTATCCACCTGACAGGTGTGGCATATCAAGAAGCTGATTCAACCGCATGATCATTACACAGGTGCACCTTGTGCAGGCGACAATAAAAAGCCACTCTAAAATGTGCCGTTTTGACCACACTACACAATGCCACAGATGGAGCGTGCAATTGACATGCTGACTGCAGGAATGTCCACCAGAGAGCTGTTGCCAGAGAATTTAGTGTTAATTTCTCAACAATAAGCAGCCTAGCACTTCATTTTAGAGAATTTGGCAGTACGTCCAACTGGCCTCAGAATTGCAGACCACATGTAATCACGCCAACCCAGGACCTCCACTTCCGGCTTCTTCACCTGTGGGGATCGTCTGAGACCAGCCACCCGGACAGCTGATGAAACTGTGGGTTTGCATAACCGAAGAATTTCTGCACACTGTCAGAAATAGTCTCAGGGAAGCTGCATGCTCGTCATCCTCACCAGGGTCTTGACATGACTGCAGTTTGGCGTCATAACCGACTTCAGTGTGCAAATGCTCACCTTCTCTAACGTGCCAGTGGCCATCGAAGTGTGCTCTTCACGGATTAATCCCAGTTTCAATTGTACCAGGTAGATGGCAGACCGCGTTTATGGGGTCGTGTGGGCGAGTGATTTTCTGATATTGTTGTGAACCCCATGGTGGTGGCGGGATTATGGTATACGAGCAGGCATGAGCTACGGAAAACAAAAACAATTGGATTTTATCAATGGCAATTTGAATGCACAGTGATGTTGTGCCATTCATCTGTCGCCATCACCACATGTTTCAGCGTAATGCACGGCCCCATCTGTACACAATTCATGGAAGCTGAAAATGTCCCAGTTCTTCCATGGCCTGCATACTCACCAGACATGTCACACATAGAGCATGTTTGGGATGCTCTGGATCGACGTGTGCGACCGTTTGTTCCACTTCCCGCCAATATCCAGCAACATCGCCCACCCATTGTAGAGGAGTGGGACAACAATCAACAGCCTGATCAATTCTATGCGAAGGAGGTGTCGCGCTGCATGATGCAAATGGTGGTCACACCAGATACAGATTTTTTGTTGTTGTTTTGTTATCCTCACCCAACCTTTTTATTGTTACCAACAGTATCTGTATTCCCAGTCATGTGAAATCCATAGATTAGGGCCTAATTTATTTATTTCAATTGACTGATTTCCTAATAGGAACTATAACTCCGTAACATCGTTGAAATTGTTGCATTTATATTTTTGTTCAGTATATTAATCTGACGTCACAATAATCGTAATATTGTGTGCATGTAACCGTACTCACTGACACAACTTCCATATGGGGTCTTTAACCTTGGCTGCCTATGAACCACAATAACCCCCATACTCTTTTGACTTTGCTAATGAAGACACTTTTTCCTCTTTCTCCATTCCTGTTGATTGTCACTATAATGACCTTTAATCTTTTCCCTGTCTCTTGTGGTTGTGTTGTAGGTGACCGCTCCATGTCCACCTCCCTATCGGCCTCCCAGCTCCACACGGTCAACATGAGGGACCCTCTCAACCACGTCCTAGGTTAGAACCATGCGCCGGTCTCAAACCTTTAGCACCTATTAGGCATTGTGGCTTACCAGTATGGCTTACCAGGGCATGCCTTTAATGTTTTAGTGCTTCTCATAACGATTTCATTCTAGCTTATATGTTTGATTAAGTCGCTCTGGATAAGAGCGTCTGCTAAATGACTAAAATGTGATTTTAGTGGAGCCCAGGACAGATCCACTCTGCTCTCTCTCTTTCTCCCTCTAAAGCCAACCTGTTCCTGCTGATCTCATCCATCCTGGGCTCCAAGAAAGCGGGGCCACACACCCAGTTTGTGCAGAGCTTCATGAAGGAGTGTGTGGAGTGCCTGGAACAGGGCAGCTGCGGGAGCATCTTGCAGTTCAAGCCTTTCACCATGGTGAGAGGGGAGTTGACCGTGGGGGAGATGAACTGTGGTAGTCTAGGGGAAGGAGAGTAGTTATGTAGTGATATCAGTTGATTGTTAGTTCTACGCAACTTAGGTAAGAAATGTGACCTCGACATGGGATTTTTACTCAACACATTCTGGGGAGACATATTCCTGCAATGATGAGTTTTTTTTTTGTTTTTGTTTTTTGATAATGATAATTTTACCATTTCTACCTTCTATGTTTAAAAAAAATCTTAGTACATCTGGCCCCAAGTCTCCAGCTGACCTCATTCTTGCATCCACACTTTTATAATGATGCTTTTAACGTATGATTTTTTTAAAATTACTTCTCATTCCTCTTGTTTCTTTGTTCATACTTTTATTGAATTGTATTATTTTATGATTTGAAGAGCTACAGTGGAAGTTGGAAGTTTACATAAACCTAAGCCAAATCAATTTAAACTCGGTTTTTCACAATTCCTGACATTTAATCCTAGTAATAATTCCCTGTTTTATGTCAGTTAGGATCACCACAAGAATGTGAAATGTCAGAATAATAGTAGAGAGAATGATTTATTTCAGCTTTTACTTCTTGCATCACATGCCCAATGGGTCAGAAGTTTACATACACTCAATTAGTATTTGGTAGCATTGCCTTTAAATTGTTTAACTTGGGTCAAACGTTTTGGGTAGCCTTCCACAAGCTTCCCACAATAAGTTGGGTGAATTTTGGCCCATTCCTCCTGACAGAGCTGGTGTAACTGAGTCAGGTGTGTAGGACTCCTTGCTCGCACACGCTTTTTCAGTTCTTCCCACAAATGTTCTTTTGGATTGAGGTCACGGCTTTGTGATGGCCACTCCAATACCTTGACTGTGTTGTCCTTAGGCCATTTTGCCACAACTTTGGAAGTATGCTTGGGGTCATTGTCCATTTGGAAGACCCATTTGCGACCAAACTTTCATTTCCTGACTGATGTTACTTCAATATATCCACATCATTTTCTTGTCCTCATGATACCATCTATATTGTGAAGTGCACCAGTCCCTCCTGCAGCAAAGCACCCCCACAACGTGATGCTGCCACCCCCATGCTTCACGGTTGGGATGGTGTTCTTCGGCTTGCAAGCCTCCCCCTTTATCCTCCAAATATAATGATGGTCATTATGGCCAAGCAGTTTTATTTTTGTTTCATCAGACCAGAGGACATTTCTCCAAAAAGTACGATATTTGTCCCCATGTGCAGTTGCAAACTGTAGTCTGGCTTTTTTATGGTGGTTTTTGGAGCAGTGCCTTCTTCCTTGCTAAACGGCCTTTTAGGTTATGTCGCTATAGGACTAATTTTACTGTGGATATAGAATCTTTTGTACCTGCTTCCTCCAGCATCTTCACCAGGTCCTTTGCTGCTGTTCTGGGATTGATTTGCACTTTTCACACCAAAGTACGTTCATCTCTAGGAGACAGAACACGTCTCCTTCCTGAGCGGTATGACTGCTGTGTGGTCCCATGGTGTTTATACTTGCGTGCTATTGTTTGTACAAATGAACGTGGTACCTTCAGGCGTTTGGAAATTGCTCCCAAGGATGAACCAGACTTGTGGAGGTCTACAATTGTTTTTCTGAGATCTTGGCTGATTTCTTTTGATTTTCCCATGATGTCATCAAAGAGGCACTGAGTTTGATGGTAGGCCTTGAAATACATCCACAGACACACCTCCAATTGACTCAAATTATGTCAGTTAGCCTTTCAGAAGCTTCTAAAGCCACTACATCATTTGCTTTCTGTTTAAAGGCACAGTCAACTTAGTGTATTTAGACCCACTGGAATTGTGATACAGTGAATTAGAAGTGAAATCTGTCTGTAAACCATTGTTTGAAAAATTTCATGTCATGCACAAAGTTGATGTCCTAACCGACTTGCCAAAACTATAGTTTGTTAACAAGAAATTTGTGGAATGGTTGAAAAACGACATGTAAACTTCCAACTTCAGCTGTATATAAATAGTTAGAATCTGGAGAATGCCACGTAAGAAGTGTGTTGTCTGTCTGTCTGTCTGTCTGTCGGTCGTTGGCATCACTGACCTGACTCTGCCCCTGGGGAGGAGCGTAGCAGCAAAGGCCAGCTTAGTCTTATGGTACCCTGATGGTTCCCAGGGCTCAGCTCACCCACCTCTGCCTTCTCCATGGATTCTATTTCCCCAGTCACTCAGGGGCAAAACCAGCTTCACACATAAATAAAGATTTTACTTAGTCATGCATTAGTGTCAATGTGAGACTAAGAGAAGATCTGACAAAGTGGAAGTTAGGATTCACACTTCAAAGCTTGGGACTCCACTTAGATGGTGTTTCATCACTTTGGCATAGAAATGCCAGTTTCACGATACTCCAAAGTTGGTTAACAACTGTTATGTAATCCTGATTGCTTCATCATTCATTAAAATGTAGGTTGACTTTCATTTTGATCATCTCTATGGTTTCTCATTTCAATAGTCTCTATGGTCAGTAATACAAAACTGTCAAATTAAAAGTTTTCACAATCTTGGAATCATTATTCATAAAAAGTGTACATATTGTTATCTTTATAATAACGCCTCATGAAAATGTAAATACCTTCTAAATTAAGATATTTTATAGGTGTTTTTAAATATGCTGATAATTTTCAGAATTCAAATATTTTCACTTAAATACAAAGTATATACAGTACCAGTCAAAAGTTTGGACAACTACTCATTCAAGGGTTTTTCTTTATTTTGACTATTTTCTACATTGTTGAATAATAGTGAAGACATCAAAACTATGAAATAATATATGGAATCATTCAGTAACCAAAAAAGTGTTAAACAAATGTAAATATATTTTAGATTCTTCAAAGTCGCCACCCTTTGCCTTGATTACAGCTTTGCGCAATCTTGGCATTCACTCAACCAGCTTCACGAGGAAGGCACCTGGAATGCATTTCAATGAACAGGTGTGTCTTGTTAAAAGTAAATTTGTGGAATTTCTTTCCTTCTTAATGCGTTTGAGCCAATCAGTTGTGTTGTGACCAGGTAGGGATGGTATACAGAAGATAGCCCTATTTGGTAAAAGACCAAGTCCATATTATGGCAAGAAAAGCTCAAATAAGCAAAGAAAAACAATAGCCCATCATTATTTTAAGGTCAGTCAATCCAGAACAATTCAAGAACTTTGAACGTTTCTTCAAGTGCATTCACAAAAACCATCAAATGCTATGATGAAACTGGCTCTCATGAGGACCACCACAGGAAAATACCCAGAGTTACTTCTGCTGCAGAGGGTAAGTTTATTAGAGTTAACTGAACTTCAGATTGCAGTCCAAATAAACGCTTCACAGAGTTCAAGTAACAGACATCTCAACATCAACTGTTCAGAGGAGACTGCGTGAATCAGGCCTTCATGGTCGAATTGCTGCAAAGAAACCACTACTAAAGGCCACCAATAAGAAGAAGAGACTTGATTCGGCCAAGAAACATGAGCAATGGACATTAGACCGGTGGAAATCTGTTATTTGGTCTGATGAGTCCAAATTTGAGATTTTTGGTTCCAACCGCCATGTCTTTGTGAGACACAAGATGGTGCTTGCCTAGCTGTGAACAGATGATCTCTGCATGCCTCCCTACCACTGTGGTTCCAAAACACAATGGTGGAACATGAAGCATGGAGAAACCCCACCTCTTCAAGGAATACCTAGGATAGGATGATGGTGTAAAGTGGCTGTTCCACTGGATGTCAGAAGGTGAATTACTGGTGAAACTGTCTGTAAAAATGATTTATTTAGAATTCAAGGCACACCTAACCAGCATGGCTACCACAGCATTCTGCAGCAATAAGACATCCCATCTGGTTTGCGTTTAGTAGGACTATAATTATTTTTTTCTCAAAAGAACAATGACCCATCACACCTCCAGGCTGTGTAAGGGGTATTTGACTAAGAAGGAGAGTGATGGAGTGCTGCATCAGATGACATGGCCTCCACAATCACCCGACCTCAACCCAATTGAGATAGTTTGGGATGAGTTGGACCGCAGAGTGAAGGAAAAGCAGCCTAAAAGTAATCCTCATATGTGGGAACTCCTTCAAGATTGTTGGAAAAGCATTCCAGGGGAAGCTGGTTGAGAGAATGCCAAGAGTGTGCAAAGCTGTCATCAAGGCAAAGGGTGGCTACTTTGAAGAATTTGTAAGTCGCTCTGGATAAGAGCGTCTGCTAAATGACTTAAATGTAAATGTAAGAATCTCAAATATAAAATATATTTTGATTTGTTTAACACTTTATTGGGCATGACATGATTCCATATGTGTTATTTCATAGTTTGTCTTCACTATTATTTCACAGGTGTAGAAAATAGTAAAAATAAAGAAGAACCCTGGAATGAGTAGATGTGTCAACTTTTGACTGGTAATGTTTGTTAATTGACCTTCAGTGCTCCTTGCTAGAGTAATAGGCTACCTACCGGTAACATTGTTTATAGTGACTTCCTCCCGTTGCTTGCTTTGTTTTTGTCGTTATCAAACAAATGGCTACTGAATGTCACTATCCCATCACTAGGTTCCTGTGTTTTGTTTAATCATGTCACATGACCTGGATTTTAACCTTTATAAAAAGGGGACAGTTTGATAAAGCTTTAATTCAGATGGTCCAGCACCATCCTCAGATTTTGTGTCTTATTCTCATTTCTGGGTAAGGAAACAAATCTAGGACATATGACATGAATAACCAAAACACAGGGCCTTACCCATGACGGATGATCACATGGCATTGTTTTGAGACAGAAAGGGCCTTTATTCTTTAGGGCACATCATAGCAAAATGTTTTGGAACTGAAAATGAAAATAAGAATTTGTTATTGGTAGTTCATTTTCTTCCGTTTGATGCCAAATGAACATGACCACAATAACCATAATCCCACATGTTCAACCTCTTCACTGTCACATGGTGGTGTGATGCTCTGAGTGATATTCCCCCGGCCTTTGAAGGAACACCCCACTGGTGATTCTTAGTGAGCTCGTGCTTATCAGTCATCTAGCCTTGCATAACTTCCTAAATGAAGTCCCTGGATGGGGGAGGGAAATAAGGGATGTCATTAGACGTAACAGTCTAAATGTTACTTTCGGGTTCACAGAAGATGCTTACTCACTGTCTAATAATCCTTCATTTCCTCTGTAGACGGTCAACCAAGCATCTAGACACAAGGCTTTTAAAGAACAACTGCTTTTACAAGACAACCCTTGTCCTACCATATTTGGCAATTGCAAACCTAATTTTTGTTAATTTACTTAACACAAATATAATGTAACATGCAACAAGTTCATATAAGGAAATCAGTCAATTGAAATAAATTCATTAGGCCGTTATCTATGGATTTCACATGACTGGGAATACAGATATGCATCTGTTGGTCACAGATACCTTAAGAATGTTGTTTTTTTAAAGGTGTAGATCAGAAAACCAGTCCGTATCTGGTGTGACCACCATTTGCCTCATGCAGCGAGACATCTCCTTTGCATAGAGTTTGAACAGGCTGTTGATTGTAGTCTGTGGAATGTTGTCCCACTCTTCTTCAATGGCTGTGCGAAGTTGCTGAATATTGGCAAGAACTGGAACACGCTGTCATATGTCGATCCAGGGCATCCCAAACATGCTCAATGTGTGACATGTCTGGTGAGTATGCAAGCCATGGAAGAACTGAGACATTTTCTGCTTCCAGGAATTGTGTACAAATCCTTTCGGCATGGGGCCGTGTATTATAATGCTGAAAGATGTGATGGCAGCGGATGAATAGCACAATGGGTCTCAGGATCTCATCACGATATCTCTGTTCATTCAAATTGCCATTGCTAAAATGCAATTGTGTTCATTGTCCATAACTTATGCCATACAACACTCCTTCTGTGGCCTCCAACTGCTCTTAAACGCTAGTAAAACCAAATGCATGCTTTTCAACCGATCGCTGCCTGCACCCGCATGCCCGACTAGCATCACCACACTGGATGGTTCCGACCTTGAATATGTGGACACCTATAAGTACCTAGGTGTCTGGCTAGACTGCAAACTCTCCTTCCAGACCCATATCAAACATCTCCAATCGAAAATCAAATCAAGAGTCGGCTTTCTATTCCGTAACAAAGCCTCCTTCACTCACGCTGCCAAGCTTACCCTAGTAAAACTGACTATCCTACCGATCCTCGACTTCGGCGATGTCATCTACAAAATTGCTTCCAACACTCTTCTCAGCAAACTGGATGCAGTTTATCACAGTGCCATCCGTTTTGTCACTAAAGCACCTTATACTACCCACCACTGCAACTTGTATGCTCTAGTCGGCTGGCCCTCGCTACATATTCGTCGCAAGACCCACTGGCTCCAGGTCGTCTACAAGGCCATGCTAGGTAAAGCTCCGCCTTATCTCAGTTCACTGGTCACGATGGCAACAACCATCCGTAGCACGCGCTCCAGCAGGTGTATCTCACTGATCATCCCTAAAGCCAACACCTCATTCGGCCGCCTTTCGTTCCAGTACTCTGCTGCCTGTGACTGGAACGAATTGCAAAAATCGCTGAAGTTGGAGACCTTTATCTCCCTCACCAACTTCAAACATCAGCTATCTGAGCAGCTAACCGATCGCTGCAGCTGTACATAATCTATTGGTAAATAGCCCACCCATTTTCACCTACCGCATCCCCAGTTTTTATTTATTTTATTTTCTGCTCTTTTGCACACCAATATCTCTACCTGCACATGATCATTTATCAATCCAGTGTTAATCTGCAATATTGTAATTATTCGCCTACCTCCTCATGCCTTTTGCACACATTGTATATAGACTCCCCTTTTTTTTCCTACTGTGTTATTGACTTGTTAATTGTTTACTCCATGTGTAACTCTGTGTTGTCTGTTCACACTGCTATGCTTTATCTTGGCCAGGTCGCAGTTGTAAATGAGAACTTGTTCTCAACTAGCCTACCTGGTTAAATAAAGGTGAAATAAAAATAAAAATACCATAAACACACAGCCACCATGGGGTATTCTGTTCACAAAGTTGACAACATCAAACCACTCGTCCACACGACGCCATGCACGTGGTCTGCGGTTGTGAGGCCGGTTGGATGTACTGCCACATTCTCTAAAACTTATCTGGAGGTGGCTTATGGTCGAAAAATAAACATACAATTCTCTGGCAAACAGCTCTGGTGGACATTTCAGCCATCTGTAGCATTGCGTTGTGTGATGAAACTGCACATTTCTGAGTGGTCTTGTATTGTCCCAAGTACAAGGTATGTAATGATCATGCTGTTTAATCAGCTTCTTGGTATGCCACAACCACTCAGGTGGATGGATTATCTTGGTAAAGGAAAAATGCTCACTAACAGGGGTGTAAACTAAACAATTTAGAGAAAGAAGCTTTTTGTGCATATTGAAAATTTTTGGGTTCTTTTTTTATTTCAGCTCATGAAACATGGGACGAACATGTTTATTTTTGTTCAGTGTATATTTGGTGAGCGCTAATGCATTGCATTTGACAAAATAAAATGTACCAATAACTCCAAAATGAAGTATAACATACAGATACTTGCAAGCAATTGTCTCTGTAAAAAACAGTACATTTTCATAGAACTTATGAAATACAAATGGTGGATTCATGTATAACCCCTAAAAAAACTTCCTCAATGACACCCTGGGACAAAAGTTGATAACAGCTTATGAAGCTTACTACAAGGGTTGCTCACAAAGCATACAGGCGAATTATTGAGTAGGCTTGCAGTGCATTTGGAAAGTATTCAGACCCCTTGACTTTCTCCACATTTTGTTATGTTACAGATTTATTCTAAAATGGATTACATTTATCTACAAACAATACCCCATAATGACAAAGCGAAAACGGGTTTTATACAAAATAAAAAAACAGGGCCTCCTGAGTGGCGCAGCGATCTAAGGCACTGCATCACTACAGACCCAGGTTTGATCCCAGGCTATGTCACAACCGGCCGTGACCGGGAGTCCCATAGGACGTTGCACAATTGGCAGTTCTGGCCGGGGGGCTTTACTTGGCTTATCACACTCTAGCAACTCCTTGTGGCAGGCCGGGCGCCTGCAGGCTGACTTCGGCGGTCAAATGAGCTGTGTTTCCTCCGACAAATTGGTGCGGCTGGTTTCCCGGGATAAGCGGGCAAGTGTTAAGGAGCGCGGATTGGCGCTTCAAAAAATGTACATAAGTATTAAAACCCTTTGCTATGAGACTCAAAATTGAGCTCCGGTGAATCCTGAGGTGAATGTCTGCTGCATTGAAGGTCCCCAAGAACACTATGGCCTCCATCGTTCTTAAATGGAATAAGTTTGGAACCACCAAGACTCTTCCTAGACTTGGCCGCCTGGCCAAACTGAGCAAACGGGGGTGAAGGGCCTTGGTCAGGGAGGTGACCAAGAACCCGATGGTCACTCTGACAGAGCTCTAGAGTTTCTCTATGCAGATGGGAGAACCTTCCAGAAGGACAACCATCTCTGCAGCACTCCACCAATCAGGCCTTTATGGTAGAGTGGCCAGGCGGAAGCCACTCCTCAGTAAAAGGCCCATGTGTAGTTTGACAAAAGGCACATAAAGGTTCTGACTGAGAAACAAGATTCTCTGGTCTAATGAAACCAAGATTGAACTCTTTGGCCTGAATGCCAAGTGTCGCGTCTGGAGGAAACCTGGCACTATCCCTACGGTGAAGCATGGTGGTGGCAGCATCATGCTGTGGGGATGTTTTTCAGCGGCAGGGACCGGGAGACTAGTCAGGATCACGGAAAAGATGAACAGAGCAAATTACAGAGAGGTCCTTGATTTTTAAAAACCTGCTCCAGAGCACTCGGGAACTCAGACTGGGGAGAAGGTTCACCTTCCAACAGGACAACAACCCTAAGCACACAGCCAAGACAACACAGGAGTGGCTTCGGGACAAGTCTCTGAATGTCCTTGAGTGGCCCAGCCAGAGCCCGGATTTGAACATGATCGAACATCTCTGGAGCCCTGAAAATAGCTGTGCAGTGACGCTCCCCATTCAACCTGACAGAGCTTGAGAGGATCTGCAGAGAAGATTGGGAGTACAGGTGTGCCAAGCTTGTACCCAAGAAGACTCTAGGCTGTAACCACTGCCAACAGTGATTCAACAACATACTGAGCAAAGGGTGTGAATACTTATGTAAATGTAATATATATTAAATAAATTTAAGAACAAATTCTAATTTACAATGATGGCCTAGTAACAGTGCCTTGTTTAGTGGCAAAACTACATATTTTTACCTTTTATAGCTCTGGGATTCGATCTAGCAACCTTTCGGTTACTGGCCCAATGCTCTAACCACTAGGCTACCTGGTGCCCCAAAATATACATTTGCTAAAAATTCTAAAAAACTGTTTATGCTCTGTCATTATGGAGTATTATATGTGTAGATTTGAAGGGGGGGGGCAATTTAGTCAATTTTAGAATAAGGCTGTACTGTAACAAAATCTGGAAAAAGTCAAGGGGTCTGAATACTTTCCAAATGCACTGTACTTTCCAAATGCACTGTAAAGCATTTAAATGATATTTTAAGCATTTTATAAATACATATCTAATCATAAATAGACTAAATAATAAATAGATCATAAATAAATAAATAAAATAGATCACCATAAAAACATGGCAATTTCAAGTCAGTTTTGGGTCAATCGCTCAGCCCATTTGCTTGGGCTATGTTCCTTAGACTGCGGACTATGTCCTGGCCAAAGCTTTGGAGCTGCACCAGAGTCAGATGTGTGGCTACCTGAACCTCATAGTCCCCAGTGAGACGAGAGGCCAGGCTTGTGGCTGTGGGCTGCACCGCCACCGGGCTCTCCTCCACTTGGACCGCTTTCAGCATCTGGAGATACAAACTCTAATTACAAAGAACTCTATAATCAATCAGCATTTATGTCGGAACAGTATTTGAATCCAAGGGATTTTATAATACTGTGTATGCGTGCATGGTGTATAAGTCATTTTACAGGTAGCCTCACCCTGTTGATCTGGACGCGGAGATCTCTGATATCAGTCAGCAGTGCAGTGATTCTCTCTGTGTTGGCCAGGCGTTGTACGACAGCTCTTAGCAGGTCCTGGTGCACCTGTAGTCCCTCTGACATACGTCTCAGACAGGTCTCCTGATGGAGAGACCTCAAATGTCAAAGCAATGCCTTATTTCTAGGGCTGATATCATTTTCAGATGCCATATTTCTTATAGTTTCTAATCCGGGCCTAGAGTTGTTCCTGGGCAGGTCTGGCCGTCACTATAGTACTATAGGCTCCAGGTAGTAACATATTTCATCCTGAACCTGGTCTTCATATTCACGTGAATAAGGCATAGAGGCTGTAGTGCAGAGTCTGATGCTCACCAAAGTAAAGTTATCTGTCAAGGCTTTGAGTGTGGGAGCAGAGGGAATGCCAAGGTTGATCGCCAGGTATTGTAGTTTCCTGTTCTCACTGCTCGAGTTAAGAATCAGGGTCTGAGAGCCAAAAGACAGGATTAGAAAACCAATGTTTAGAATTAGAACATTGGACGTCCATTAAGTACTTATCTAAACTGAGTGGAATTTCCAACTAAAATAACTGATTCCACCTATCAAAAATGGATACATTTTGTGCGTAATAGTAGGTCTATATAGGCTACAGTTGACATTTTTTGTGCACGATCAGACCACCATAGACATAAAAACATCGTCCAGAATGGTAACAGCTTCTTCAATGCTTGTGTATGCTATTAAATGTAAATTTCCTGTAATATGGAGAATGATAATACATCTGATTGGATTTGGCCTATACAGCTCACTCTCCCCACAGATACACAAACGGTGGTGTCTGGTACAGCCTGCCACGGGCAGAAGTAACGTTAGTGGGCTTAGCCGAGGCCGATCCACTTACCTCAGAATGAATGCACGATGTGTGTGTCTCTGGAATAGCATCCAACACCTTTTTGATCAAACTCTTGCTGTTTTCTACGGACAGGTTGAATTCTGGATCGTCGACTAGTTGACCCGCCTCGCCAGAATACTCCAAGATCGGTGCGCTTTGACCGTAGCTGGCCATGTTGCAGATAATGGCGAAAACTGTAGAGAACAACGTTGCCTCTGTTAAAGCTTCCGAACCTCCGGTTTAATGCAATGTCGAAATCGGGGTTGTGATGAAACTGTGTGATCATTGGTTGATATGAATATGCAATGTCTGTCTCATTTGCCCTAGCAAATTACACACATCCCCGTGAGTATAACCTAGTTAAAAATAGCATCAGTGGAACAGGAACCCCTGTCAAAAATACCTGCACCTTTAAAAATAAATCCATAGCTATAACTTCAAACTATCTTTTACAGTGATAACTCAATGATAGCCTTGATTCCATCAACTATTTGACTTGCTCTAAAGTATCCTTTTTTCTCTGAAATAATTTTTGTCTGAACTAAAAAGTTGAAACATCCTAATTTTACATTTTTTTTGTCGTTTAAATGCTGTCAATCTAATAAATTGTTTACTAGAATATATTCCACGTTTTACTTTACTTGTTGCATTCTTTCTCATATCCAGTTGTTGTGAAGTCAGTCAGTCTACCAGCAGTGAAGGAGGGACTTGTACTACTCACCTATCAGAATGTTCATTGCCTTTGGGTTGATGGCACTTCAAGGAATTTGCTGATACAATTGACCAACCAGTGAACGCAAGTTGTGAGATACCATCATAGCCTTTACCCACTATATTTATACTAGTTGATGGGAATTCCCTTTCTATCACAATACTAGCTGTACAGTATCGAGTTGAATCAGTCATCTTTTCTGGTGAAAGTGTTGGAAGTGTAAAAATATTGCAATTGAATGGGCTGTATTATAAACACATTTTAATTGAATACATATATACTACATGTATAGTAATATGAACATGAAAATAATCTTGAAACAACTTGAACATCTAAAACATCTTTAAAATGTGTTGGCATGGTGTTATAATTCGGCAGCTGTGTTAAGTGACAATAGAGCCTGGGTTGGCAAATTATGACAAATGACCAGAACTTAATGTTCATATATACATTTATGATTTTGGTTAGGAAAAGCTGTGTAGACCAGCAATATTGAAGTCATTAAATTCTGGAGAAGAAAAAAAAACTATCTGAAATTCCTACATTCCAAAAACTGAGCCAGTCCTCAGGCAATGTTAATTAGAGGAAAACATACGTATCTGGAAAGCCCAAAGAAACTGTCCTGACACACACTGAGAATACAAAACATTAAGAACACCTGCTCTTTCCATGACATAGACTGACCAGGTGAATCCAGGTGAAAACTTTGATCCCTTATCGATGTCACTTGTTTAATCCACTTCCATCAGTGTAGATGAAGGGGGGGAGACCGGTTGAATAAGGATTTTTAAGCCTTGAGACATGGATTGTGTATGTGTGCCCTTCAGAGGGTGAATGGGCAAGACAAAATATTTAAGTGCCTTTGAACAAGGTATGGTTAGTAGGTGCCAGGTCTGTGTCACCGGTCTGTGTCAATAACTGCCACGCTGCTGGGTTTTTTCACACTCAACAGTTTTCTGTGTGTATCCCGAATGATCTACCACCCAAAGGACATCCAGCTAACTTGACACAACTGTGGGAAGCATTGGAGTCAACAGGACAGTATCCCTGTGGAACACTTTAGACACCTTGTGGAGTCCATGCCCTGACGAATTGAGGCTGTTCTGAGGGCAAAAGCTGTTCTTAATGTTTGGTATACTCAGTGTATACTGGAGGGGGGACCACCGAGAGTTCCACAGTAGTTTTCATCACAGGTCTGAAAATACTACATTTTAGTAATCCACTATAACAAAACATTACATTACATCACCTTTATGAAACAAAACACATCTCACATGTGCAGTGGATTCATTAATATCCTCATTTCCTAAAACTCTGGATTTGATAGTGTGGTCACTGTGGTCAAATAATAACTTCCACTTAGTTTCACTTCTGTTCTCTTAGTCTCGATTGCCATCAGTGAAAATTCTTCTTAAATGGAAGTTAGGATTTGCCCCGATGTGAGTGAGTGACGTAAAATAAAAATGGAATTGGCCTCTGTGGGGTTTCATACAAGTCTGCCATCTTGTGGCCTCTTGTTACCCAAGCCTCAGTTTCTGATTGACTCAACAGTGGCATTCATCAGCACCAGCAAAAAGGTTCCTCTCAGCCTATAGGTGTGCTTCCTAGTCTTAATTTGCTTCTTCTAAAGGGGAAATCTCAAACTGACATCCAGCCACGGCTCTTCTCTTATGTGACTAAATCATTATGTATTTGTGTTTTATTGACTGTTGTTTTGACTTATGTATTCCTTTCAACATTATTTGTACAAATTGACCAAAGGCTGTCTTATGGATTCCAATTCTATACTAAATACATTGCAGTGTTTTGTCAGCCCTTCTCAACCATGTCTTGTATAGTTGTATAGTCCTCCTTGTAACAGATCCGGTTTCTCTTCATGCTTTGACACTAAAACTGAGCCTGTGATCAGTCAATGTGGATTGTTACATCTGGCCATGCATGTAGAGCTCCACCAAACCAGACCCCTGAAATCCACACGGCCTCTATCTTCATTCAACCAAACCTAGACATGAAAGGAGGCCATTATTCACTGCCGTGCTCAATATAAATGTTACTGACATGGGTATTGAACCCAAAGTTTCCACGCAACTCAAGACAGTGTTAGCTCGCTGAGCTAAAGCCTAGAGCATTAGCTCCAGAACTAACATGAGTCTTTAGTTCTCAAGCGAGGTCACTTGTCACACATACCATAAAATGTTTTTGCACAGTAAAAGGACCGGTTATACTTGGTATAGACCTACTGCCTGTACATGGGTAATCTGGTGGATACAACTCTACAGCAAGTGTGCAGCCGGGAGAGATTGGCATTTCTCCGCTGTCTTGAATGTATGCAGGGTGAAGCAGCTTGATGTACAAGATGGCCCCCAGGACATAGGGTCTGTGTATAGAAACATTGGTCTCCCAGCAGGGTTAAACCATGTTCCCTGATAGCGACACAAATAATGTAAATAACTGGTCCAAACAGTATATAGTCAGAAAGTCAAATGTTGGGATTCATATTTATTTTACTTGGTAATTTTCATTTCTGACAGCTACATGCTTTTGTATTTATCTCTGTGACATATCCTGCGAGAATTAGGGTGTGCTGTACTGAAGTCTTACTGTAAAGCCTGAGTAGATAGACGAGTCACAACTCTGTGCTGGAAATTACAACGACGTACAATCCAGTTGGAGTGATGTAGATGTCATTGCGCATGTTTTGACATCTGATGTTGGTCAAGTAGGAGTCATGGAGGAGTTGAGCAAGAACAAATGGTTGCAGTGGAAACGGAGCAAGTGTGTGTTGAGCAAGACAATGACATCAACTTCAAGAAATGGGAGACAATACTGCATGCCAAGGCACGAACCATGGGCCAAGATATTTTGAAAAAAAACTCATCCTTTTCTCAGCAGACCCAAAATAGGCTTGTTCTAAAGGAAATGGTTCATCCCTACCCTCCCTCTCTCCATTGAAATTGTTAACAGACATGTTCTAGATTGTTTATGTACCTAGTGACTACTGTGTAATGTATGTACAGTACATTGTGCATACACTTGCCAGAGTCTTGTTCAAACTTACCAAAATAAATGGGTCATAGTAGCGAAGTAATTACAATTTAGCTCATTAAAACTGGAGTGATAGACTTACAACTGCAACCTGGCCAAGATAAAGCAAAGCAATGCGAAACAAACAAAAACAACACAGTTACACATGGAATAAACAAACGTACAGTCAATAACACAATAAAAAAAGTCTATATACAGTGTGTGCAAATGGCGTGAGGAGGTAAGGCCATAAATAGGCCATGGTAGCGAAGTAATTACAATTTAGAAAATTAAAACTGGACTGATAGATGTGCAGATGATGATATGCAAAAGAGCAAAAAAGTAAATAAAAACTATGGGGATGAGGTAGGTAGATTGGATGGGCTATTTACAGATGGGCTGTGTACAGCTGCAGTGATCGGTAAGCTATTCAAATAGCTGATGTTTAAAGTTAGTGAGGGAGATATGAGTCTCAAACTTCAGCGATTTTTGCAATTCGTTCCAGTCATTGGCAGCAGAGAACTGGAAGGAAAGGCGGCCAAAGTAGGTGTTGGCTTTGGGAAAGAAATGGATGTTACTGTGATAGACTGCATGTAGTTTGCTGAGTAGAGTGTTGGAGGCTATTTTGTAAATGACATCGCCGAAGTTGAGGATTGGTAACATAACCTTGTAGAACTGACTATGTTTGGCGGCGTCAGTGAAGGAGGCTTTGTTGCGAAATAGGAAGCCGATTCTAGATTTAATTTTGGATTGGAGATGCTTAATATTAGTCTGGAAGGAGAGTTTACAGTCTAGACAGACACCTAGGTATTTGTAGTTCAAGTCAGAACCGTCCAGAGTAGTGATGCTAGTCGGGCGGACAGGTGCGGGCAGCGATCGGTTGAAAAGCATGCATTTAGTTAGCGTTTAAGAGCAGTTGGAGGTCACGGAAGGAGTGTTGTATGGCATTGAAGCTCATTTGGAGGTTAGTTAACACAGTGTCCAAAGAAGGGACAGATGTATACAGAATAGTGTCATCTGCGTAGAGGTGGATCAGGGAATCACCCTCAGCAAGAGCGACATCGTTAATATATACAGAGAAAAGAGTTGGCCTGAGAATTGAACACTGTGGCACCCCCATAGAGACCTCCAGAGGTCCAGACAACATGCCCTCCAATTTGATACACTGAACTCTATCTGAGAAGTAGTTAGTGAACCAGGCGAGGCAGTCATTTGAGAAACCAAGGCTGTTGAGTCTGCCGATAAGAATACTGTGATTGTCGAAAGCCTTGGCATGGTCGATGAATGAATATAGCTGCACAGTACTGTCTTTTATCGATGGCGGTTATGATATCGTTTAGTACCTTGAGCGTGGCTGAGGGGCACCCGTGACCGGCTCGGAAACCGGATTGCACAGCGGAGAAGGTACGGTGGGATTCGAAGTGGTCAGTGATCTGTTAGTTAATTTGGCTTTCGAAGACCTTAGAAAGGCAGGGCAGGATGGATATAGGTCTGTAACAGTTTGGGTCTAGAGTGTCACCCCATTTGAAGAGGGGGATGACCGCGGCAGCTTTCCAGTCTTTAGGGATCTCGGACAATACGAAAGAGAGGTTGAACAGACTGGTAATAGGGGTTGCAACAATGGCGGCAGATAATTCTAAAAATAGAGGGTCCAGATTGTCTAGCCCGGCTGATTTGTACAGGTCCAGGTTTTGCAGCTCTTTCAGAACATCTGCTATCTGGATTTGGGTGAAGGAGAAGCTGGGGAGGCTTGGGCAGGTAGCTGTGGGGGGTGCGGAACTGTTGACCGGGGTTGGGGTAGCCAGGAGGAAGTTCTCCCTAGCCTCAGTGCAGTGGGCAGCTGGGAGGAGGTGCTCTTATTCTCCATGGACTTCACATTTGGAGTTAGAGCAAAGTTATGTTTGAAAAAGCTAGCCTTTGTTTTCCTAACTGACTGCATGTATTGGTTCCTGACTTCCCTGAAAAGTTGCATATCAAGGGGACTATTCGATGCTAGTCCGCCGCAACAGGATGTTTTTGGGCTGGTTGAGGGCAGTCAAGTCTGGAGTGAACCAAGCGCTATGTCTGTTATTAGTTCTACATTTTTTGAAAGGGGCATGGTTATTTAAGATGGTGAGGAAATTACTTTTTTATTTTTTATTTTACCCCTTTTTCTCCCCAATTTCGTGGTATCCAATTGTTTTAGTAGCTACTATCTTGTCTCATCGCTACAACTCCCGTACGGGCTCGGGAGAGACGAAGGTTGAAAGTCACGCGTCCTCCGATACACAACACAACCAAGCCGCACTGCTTCTTAACACAGCGCGCATCCAACCCGGAAGCCAGCCGCACCAATGTGTCGGAGGAAACACCGTGCACCTGGCAACCTTGGTTAGCGCGCACTGCGCCGGCTCGCCACAGGAGTCTCTGGTGCGCGATGAGACAAGGACATCCCTAGCGGCTACGCCCTCCCTAACCTGCTTGGCCAATTGTGCGTCGCCCCACGGACCTCCCGGTCGTGGCCGGTTACGACAGAGCCTGGGCACGAACCCAGAGTCTCTGATGCCACAGCTGGCGCTGCAGTACAGCGCTCTTCACCACTGCGCCACCCGGAGGCTTGGAAATTACTTTTAAAGAGCCAGGCATCCTCTACTGACGGGATGAGGTCAATATTCTTCCAGGATACCTGGGCCAGGTCGATTAGAAAGGCTTGCTCGCTGAAGTGTTTTAGGGAGTGTTTGATAGTGATGAGGGGTGGTCGTTTGACCGCGGACCCATAGCGGATGCAGGCAATGAGGCGGTGATCCTGAAAACAGCAGAAGTGTATTTGGAGGGCAAGTTGTTCAGGATAATATCTATGAGAGTGCCCATGATTACGGATTTAGGGTTGTACCTGGTTGGTTCCTTGATAATTTGTGTGAGATTGAGGGCATCTAGTTTAGATTGTAGGACTGCCGGGTGTTAAGCATATCCCAGTTTAGATCACCTAACAGAACGAACTCTGAAGATAGATGGGGGGGCAATTCTTCAATTCAATTGAACTCATAGTAATGGCTGGAACGGAACTAATGGAATGGTATCGAACTCAAACATGTTTGATACCATTCCATTCCAGCCATTATTATGAGCCCATCCTCCCCTCAGCAGCCTTCTGTGATGATCATGTTGATCTGGGGTTGGAGATTTGATCAAAAGTGGGGAAGCCTTTTTACTCTACCATCCACTTACACATATTCGGGGACAGGGGAGCTGTGGTGTACCAATAGAAGGGGAGCGAGAGTGGGGGAAAAGGAAGAGAAAAGTTTGCATCTCAATAGTCTTACACAGCTTCCTCGACGGGTATCCTTTCATTCACACTGAAAGAATTAGACAGGTGAAAGCACGTTTATTTTAGGCATCCACCATATTGCTTTTATGGGCTTCCGAATCATCATACAGGTGAAGGAAAGCAGACAGGGAAAAGAAGCAACTCTAGACTATTGAGATGTATTCAGGGACATCCTCACTCACTCCTCGTCAATAGCCTTCACTTTAGGCCGGAAGAGGAAACAGTCTGTCCATCCAGGCCCTGGCTGGAAACATTTTAATCTGCAACCCAATGCCATGTTGGGCTGTGCTCTGTGGGATTGGATGGGTAACCTTATCCCCCACTTTGTGTCCCATTACCCAGCAGTTGTAATACTCACACCAGTGTAACATGTCTGGGGGTAGCGGGCGGGGCAAGGTGAGCCTGAAATTTAAATTAACCACAGCGACAGCTACTGCATGTGCTAGGGAACAGGGGTGTTACATTACACGTGTGCTGCCCCACATACCCACAAAACAATACATCCAGATACACAGACACCCATGCACAGGTTCACACACACACACACAGAACTAATTTGTGTTTGTTTACTCTACCATCAAGCCCCCCGCCACACAAACACCACAGGCGGCCGGTCGCACCTCAATTGGGGAGGCCGGTCTCAAAGTAATGGCTGGAACAGAATACTATTGAATGGTATCGAAAACATCAAACACTTGGTTTCCATGTGTTTAATACCGCTCCATTCATTCCATTCCAGTCATTATTATGAGGCGTCCTCCCCTCAGCAGCCTCCTGTGACACACACACACACAAGTATGTTACTGGGAAGGGCGGGACTGGCCAGCTAGCTGTGTTAGGAAATGTCAGCAAGGGAGGCTTACCATCTATATTTCAGTGCTGTTGAACCTCCTGCTCGTCACGGGAGCCTGTTTCCTTGAGATTAGCTCTGTTAGGATCAATAACACTGTCCTGTAAAGCAAACTCAGCCAGGAGGAGAAGTGCTGTGAATAGAATGCTGATGCACCAGAGAATCTATGTGCTCGTATCAAAGCAAATGAATGATAAAGGTTCTTCCTTATTAAAGTTATGTCTTGACGTCTTTGAGTTTGCCCTCTAAACTAAGTCAAATATAGAGCAAAATGGATGAACAAGCTACTGGAGAGAGAGGACTCTTAAAAGAGGATGTGTTGCCTAAGGGACTAAGGAAGTGTAAAGCCACAACGAGCATCATACACTCTGCTGGGCAGCTCAAGGGCACCTCCTGCCCAGTCAACATGGAGAGGGCCAGGTGGTCCCATTTTGTCCTCCTCAACCCCAGAACAGGGTCACCCAAGTTGAAGGATTCCTTCCCAGAATTCTTATGGCCCTCATACATAGTTTATTGGCTTGTTCTACTCTGGAGGCATGTGTTTTCGATGCAGGGATACCCTTGTTGACAAACCCAGTTACAGGGTGTGCTGCGCTAACAGCCGATTTCATTATTCATCATCGTGTTCTGTTTTAAATCTCACCAGTTCATGTCGAATAGACACAAATGCAACATTTTATAAGGTTTTCCTTTACCTATTCTAATAAAAGATTCAATTAGGTATTTTGTGTCCTCTGTAACCTGCATAGTAATAAGGTTATTTAAGGCAGATTGGACGTTTGCGTATTCCATCTTGTTTTAATGCTTGGCTAGGAGAAATTCTAATTGGTTAAGATTAGGTTTAGGGGTTGGGATACGTTTCGGTAAGAAATGTGACTGGTTAAGTTAAGGGTTAGTATTTGAACCAGTAATGTTTTGTGTGGCAACCCGCAAATCTACTGTTTATTTCACACCTACTGTGCTGACTGTTGAGCTTTCATCCAACCAATCACATTCATTCCGCCCTGGAAGCAGAGCTGCCCTCAGGACAAAAATGAATAAGGAATCCTCCACTGAGCATATTAAAACAGGAGTTTACCCTCTTGGTTTACCGCTTGCTGTGTCATGTTCAATTCCACTCTACTTAAATCCACTCTTCTCATATTCGACCCTCTCCTACAAAATTACACTGAGGGGAAATGGACATGCATTTCCTTGTGCCTGAGTCTGTCCAATTAGGCAGTTCATATAAACCACAGCAGCAACTGGACCAGCAGGTCGCAGCCCCTGCAATGCAGTTTGGAAAGCCCCAGGGAAATGGCCTCGGTAGACAGTCTGGCTCCCACCATGATGCCAGGCTCCCTCAGAGACACTAGCAGGAAGAGGGGGACAGGAGGCACCCCTATAATCTAGAGATAGCTTCCTATTCCTTGTCTCTTTTTACATGTGATATGTCTGGGCTGTTTTCCTGATCACGTGACCTTAACCAGGACATTGACCATAAGTAGATTATAGGCTTTAACTAGGGCCCATAATTCATCCTAGTCAGTGCACATGATCACCACTGCTCTTAATGGATCTGACATTTATCCCGTTCTTGTACTTATCAGTTGTATCTAAAGGGAGATATTCGAGAGTATTGGGACAGAGCCCAAGATTAGAATATCATTAGCATTTGCTGGTTTCTGAATGGCAGTCAGTGCCAAGTTTGAATTTCAGCTATCAGGTAGACTGAGGGACTGGACTGACTGTCCTACACCCCTGGGTAACGATATGTCAGACAGTGTGTTTCCCTTGTCAAAGAACAACTACATCGGAGTATCCCAAACAATCTCATTTATAATCTCCTTCCGTTTCTTGGAACCCACCACAAGGTTAATTCTGCTGAGTAATACAACTCAGACAAGGGCAAGTACATTTTTAAAAAGCCCTTCCCTTTTCAAATATTAAACTGCTGAATGTGTGTATTAGCTCTTATTGGCAATTTTAGTCCCAGTGGACTCAGCCCACAGTTTTGGACGCATTGTGTTGTGCCAGCATGAGCGATTAACGCACTGTAAACCCCCACAGCAGGACCTTAATGTGCACTTTAAAACAGAAGGGAACTAAAAGGAACACATTTTCTCCCACTTGGGATGGTTTCTGTGTGAAGGATCATTGTGCCCTGGTGTGTAGGCAGGAATGTTCCTATACTGCACTGGCTGTTTCATTGTCGTGGTGAGAACAACAAACGGTCGCTATAGTACAGCGAGGGCGGGTTTCCTGTTCAGCCCTTTTACTACACAGTGCATAACAGCAATGCAGCTTGTATGTGTACTGTTTTATAGTGGTGTGTGGATCAATCAGATCTCTGAGCCTTTTACCGGTTGGAGCGTTTCATTGATTAATGATTCATGTGTATCATTCTAGTACAGTGGCCTGAACACATTATAGGCAGATTCAACTGATGGTCCAGTTGACATATGCACATACATTCGCTTAGTTTCTTGGAGGTAAAATAAGACCATTTGCACCAACGATAATTTAAAAAAGAAACCCATGGAATACATTGTTTATTGTAAAGAACTACATTTCACTGTTTATGGACTGCGTATACTATATGGATGTTGTATGGAAAACAATAATTGTACATGGAAGGATACGGAGTGACAGAGTTATTCATAGTGTGTTGCTATCCTGTTGTTCTGTTTGCTGTTTTTATATGGCCAAAGGACCCTTCACAGGCACAATTTTGATAATGGGCCACTCCTGGTTCAATTATTAATCTGGGTTATGTACGGTGCCCAGGTCTGGATGGGCTTCCTGCATATATGGACACATCCTAGTGCCGCTGTGGCACCCACCTAAAAGCCAGACAGAACTCTCCTTGGCTGGCACTGAATGGCCTGAAGTGTGGGTGCAGCCAGGTTACGGCCCTATAATAACCACCTCCTCTGGCAGACTTAGCCCTCCAGCCTAAGCCCCCATCTGGGCTCTCCTGGTCCTGGGCTATACCATAGTGCTGACAGTAGAAGAGGCCTCGGATGGGCCCGGCTTGGTGGGCAGAGACTTGAGGTACTCCAGGTGGCGGCGGGCGTCCTCCGTGTTGTGCCGGACATAGTAGACCAGGTAGGAGATGACCATGGTGAACCACCCGAACATGGTGACCAGCATGGCCACGTCCGTGGTCTTCTTCATCACCACGCACAGGTCCAGGTCCTGGGCCAGCAGGAAGGGCACACCCTCCGCCCCCACGTCGGGCGGATCCGACGTCTCGCACACGATGCCGGTCAGCGAGAGGGGCTCCAGGTCAATGTGGGGCATGGACATCTGCAGGCTGCAGTCGCAGTGCCACGGGTTATTGGTCAGGTTGGCGCGCGCCCGCAGCCCCTCAAAGGCCTCAGGGTTAAAGTTGACCAATTTGTTGGAAGACAAGTCCAGGAAGGTGAGCGAGGGCCCCAGGCTCCTGAAGGCCCCTCGCTCCAGCTTGGCCAGCTCGTTGTTGGAGAGGTCCAGCTCGCTGAGCAGGGGCAGACCCTGGAAAGCATTGCTGGGGACCTCGGTGAGCAGGTTGAAGTCCAGGTAGATGCGCCGTGTGTCATTGGGTAGGTCCTGGGGGATCTCCGTGAGACGCAGGTTGCTGCAGCGCACCGTCTTTCCACGGTCGTCGCTCTCAGAGCAGTAGCAGCCCTGGGAGCAGCTGGTGGCGGCGTGGTGGAAGCAGGTCATCAGCACCACGCTGTGCAGCAGCAGACACATGACCACCGAATGGCGCAGTAGCCACCCGCTTGCCAGCAGGTGCATGGTGGGATATGGGCATGCTCCAGGGAAGACCAACCTGGGCGAAGGGGCGGAGCCAGTGTCAACCTCCCCAATAGCTGTCAAGCCTATGGAGAAACAGGAAGCATGATTGGTGGAGGGGAGACAACACAACCCACTGATAGGAGAGGTACAATTGTTGCAATTGGTCACCAACCATGCAAAACATTTATTATAAATAGATGTGTTACTTCAAACACAGATGCAGGATAACTAGTGTAAATGTGGTGAGGAGGTGGAGGGATCTTGCGGTCTTGTTCAGCACAGTTGGCTGACTAAACCATGTTAATACTTACAGCTTTCAGGAAAACATAAGGATAAAAAAGTGCTCTTGCACTGGCAAAAACACACAAGCAAAAAGTGCTCTTGCACTGGCAAAAACACACAAGCAAAAAATGCTCTTGCACTGGCAAAAACACACAAGCAAAAAGTGCTTTGGTGTCAGTGAGACTGATAATTGACATCCCTGCAGTGCTGGCTTATTTCAGCAGGTAGCCTAGTGGTTAGAGCGTTGGACTAGTTACCGAAAGGTTGCAAGATCGAATCCCCCCGAGCTGACAAGGTAAAAATCTGTTCTTCTGCCCATGAACAAGGCAGTTAACCCACTGTTCCTAGGCCATCACTGAAAATAAGAATTTGTTCTTAACCATCTTGCCTAGTTAAATAATAGGTCAAATAAAGTAAAAATATATATTTTTTTCAGTGCATCAAATTGAATCAAGCTTTATTTATAAAGCACATTTCAGACATTGAGTGCAACAAAATGTGCTTTAACAGGGAAAAAAAAACCCAAATGAAAATAAAAGCTGAAATATTTACTACACAACAAAAATAAGACAACAACAAAAAGAATGACACACTGAACAACTAAAAAGCACTCTGAGGAAAAGCGAAGCTAACAATGAAGAGATCTCTTTTTAAATATGCCCACAGTTTCAGCTCCCCTCAGGTTCTCTGGCAGGCTATTCCAGAGGCTGGGGGCATAATAACCTCTCCATGCTTCTTGGTCCGAGGCTTTGGGATAGTGAGAAGGCCAGTGCCAGATGACCTGAAGGAACTACTGGGTCCATATCTTAAAAGCATGTTTGACATGTATTGGGCTGCACAATCGTGGATTGATTTAAAAACCAATAGAAAAACCTTAAAATTATTCTAAAACTAACAGGCAGCCAGTGCAGAGACCTGTGTAAAACCAGTGTAATGTGTGCACTTTGTCTGGTCTTGGTCAGTACCCGTGCTGCAGCATTCTGTATGTTTTTTAGTTGACCGGTGGCTTTCTTGGGAAGACCAGACAGGAGAGCATTAAAGTAGTCAAGCCTGCTTGTAATAAAAACATGGATGAGTCTGTATCAGTCAGAGAGAAACAGCTGCACCTTGGCAATGTGGTAAAAAGCTATTTTGTGATTTGAAATTGAGTTTAGAATCTAAAATAACAACTATCTTTATTGCGCATGAATTAAAATGTGCAGCCAGATTCTCTCTCTGTGCTTTGGCTCCAACAATAAGTACTTCGGCCTTGTCTTGTGAGCAATCCAAATATTTAAATCACTAATACAGTCGAATCATTTATCCATGGAGTTAAAATCCTCTGGTGATACAGAAATGTAAAGTCGTGTATCGTCTGCGTAGCAGTGGAAATCAATGCTGTGCTTTCTGATGACGCTGTCAAGGGAAAACATCAGTGGCGGTCAGTGCCGTTTAAGATGGAGGATGATTTATTTTTTTCATGAGCATGGCCTTCTTTCTATTAAAGCATATTGGATGACTCATTCATATTCCATTCACCCAGCTCAATGTAACAGCATTTTTTTGTATACCCATCATGAGGTTGTTACAGCCTAGCCAATGAATGACAGTTTACAATGTAGGTGCACACAGGTCGAGACACAAATTTGAGGTGACAGACAGTGACATTCAATACCGCCTTGCACACTCCTGCCAGCATCGAGCTGATATGCGGTGTAATCATTAGTCCAACAGTTGCAAACAAGAGTTTCTATTGGACAAATTCAGGTATGTTTATCCCCATTTTGTTCCGTTTGCATCCTTTTAAGAATCGTTTTTCAACATCAACGGTGGAATGAATGTCACGCATAAACACAGTTCACTTTCATAGCAACCACGTTGTATCCCTTCTCGCATCTATGCACTCTCCTCCTCTCACCTCTTCCCTTTGATTGTGGACTTCAATGCACAACACATCAGCTGTATGTGACCAGGCAAAAAGAAACACTACACACAACTAACATCGTTGTCACCATACTAGCTAAAGTAACAACTAACGATAATGGCGCCGGAGGAGATGGCTGCTGTTTTACAGCCCCCTAAACAAATTGTGCTATTGTGTGTGTTTTTTCACGTTATTTGTTACTTATTTTGTACATAATGTTTTTGCCACCGTCTCTTATGACCATAAAGAGCTTCTAGATATCACGACAGTGATTACTCACCCCGTACTGGAAGAAGATTATTTTTCTTTAATGAGATGGATGCAAAGGATTTTCTCCAGACACCCAACAAAGCCCTCATCCCAGTCATTCGCAGGAGAAAGAGACAGAGATATCTGGGACGCATGTCTGGGTGCCTTTAAGGATTCGACGGCGAGTGGGTAATCTTTCTTTACCATCGGTCATATTAGCCAACGTACAATCATTTGATAATAAAATAGACGAACTGCGAGCATGTATATCCTACCAAAGGGACATTTAAAAACTGTAATATCTTATGTTTCACCGAGTCGTAGCTAAACGACGACATGAATGACATACAGCTGGTGGGTTTTATGCTTTTTCGGCAGGATAGAACAGCAGCCTCTGGTAAGACAAGGGGTCAAAGGAAGTCTCAAGTTTTTGCTCGCCTGAAGTAGAGTATCTCATGATAAGCTGTAGACCACACTATTTACTAAGAGAGTTTTCATCTATATTCTTTGTAGCTGTCTATTTACCACCACAAACCGATTCTGGCACTAAGACCGCACTCAATGAGCTGTATACGGTCATAAGCAAACAGGAAAATGCTCATCCAGATGCGGTGCTCCTAGTGGCCGGGGACTTAAATCTGTCTTACCAAATTTCTTTCAGCATGTGAAATGTGCAACCAGAGAGAGAAAAAAACAATGGACCACCTTTACTCCAAACACAGATACATGTACTAAGCTCTCCCTCGACCTCCATTTGGCAAATCTGACCATTATTCTATCCTCCTGATCCTGCTTACAAGCAAAAACTTAAGCAGGGAGCACCAATAACTCGGTCAATAAAAAAAATTGTCAGATGAAGCAGATGCTAAACTACAGGACTGTTTTACTAGCACAGACTGGAATATGTTCCAGGATTATTCCGATGGCATTGAGGAGTACACCACATCAGTCATTGGCTTCATCAATAAGTGCATCGATGACGTCGTCCCCACAGTGACTTTACGTACATACTAGAGGTCGACCGATTTATGTTTTTTTCAACGCCGATACCGATTATTGGAGGACCAAAAAAAGCCGATACCGATTAATCGGCCAATTGTTGTATTTATTTATTTGTAATAATGACAATTACAACAATACTGAATGGACACTTATTTTAACTTAATATAATACATCAATACAATCAATTTAGCCTCAAATAAATAATGAAACATGTTCAATTTGGTTTAAATAATGCAAAACAAAGTGTTGGAGAAGAAAGTAATGTGCCAATATGCAATATGTGCAATGTACTGTATGTGCCATGTAAAATATGTGCCATGTAAGAAAGCTAACGTTTAAGTTCCTTGCTCAGAACATGAGAACATATGAAAGTTGGTGGTTCCTTTTAACATGAGACTTCAATATTCCAAGGTAAGAGGTTTTAGGTTGTAGTTAATATAGTATTTATAGGACTATTTCTCTCTATACCATTTGTATTTCATATACCTTTGACTATTGGATGATCTTATAGGCACTATAGTATTGCCAGTGTAACAGTATAGCTTCCGTCCCCCTCCTCGCCCCTACCTGGGCTCGAACCAGGAACACATCGACAACAGCCAACATTGAAGCAGCATTACCCATCGCTCCACAAAAGCCGCGGCCCTTGCAGCGCAAGGGGAATAACTACTCCAAATCTAAAAGCGAGTGACGTTTGAAACAGTATTAGCGCACACCCAGCTAACTAGCTGGCCATTTCACATGGGTTACACCAGCCAATAGGCTGATAGGCTTGAAGTCATAAACAGTGATGTGCTTGCGAAGAGCTGCTGGCAAAACGCCCAAAAGTGCTGATTGAATGAATGATTACGGGCTTGCTGCTGCTCAGTCAGACTGCTCTATCACATCAGACTTAATTATAACATAATAACACACAGAAATACGAGCCTTTGGTCATTAATATGGTCGATTCCGGAAACTATAATTTCGAAAACAAAACGTTTATTATTTCAGTGAAAGACGGAACCGTTCGGTATTTTATCTAACGGGTGGCATCCCGTTAAATAAAGTCTAAATAATATAAGTCTAAATATTCTTGTTACATTGCACAACCTTCAATGTTATGTCATAATTACGTAAAATTCTGCCAAATTAGTTCGCAATGAGCCAGGCAGCCCAAACTGCTGCATATACCCTGACTCTGCGTGCAATGAACACAAGAGAAATAACACAATTTCACCTGGTTAATATTGCCTGCTAAACTGGATTAGTAGTTATAACTAGTGGTTATGATTGATTGTTTTTATAAGATCAGTTTAATGCTAGCTAGCAATTTACCTTGGCTTCTACTGCATTCGCGTAACAGGCAGGCTCCTCATGGAGTGCAAAGGTTAGAGCATTGGACTCGTTAACTGTACAGTTGCAAGATTGAATCCCCTGAGCTGACAAGGTGGAAATCTGTCGTTCTGCCCCTGAAAAAGGCAGTTAACACACCGTTCCTTGGCGGTCATTGAAAATAAGAATGTGCTCTTAACTGACTTGCCTAGTTAAATAAAAGGTATACAAAAATAATAATAATAATATTTTTTTTTTAAATCGGAGCCCAAAAATACAGATTTCCGATTGTTATGAAAACTTGAAATCGGCCCTAATTAATCGGCCATTCAGATTAATCGGTCGACCTCTAGTACATACCCCAACCAGAAGCCATGGATTACAGGTAACATCCGCACTGAGCTAAAGGCTAGACCTGCCACTTTCAAGGAGCGGGACTCTAACCCAGAAGCTTATAAGAAATCCCGCTATGCCCGCCGACTAACCATCAAACAGGCAAAGTGTCAATACAGGACTAAGATTGAGTCATACTACACTGGCTCATATGCTCGTGGCATGGCTTGCAAACTATTACAGACTACAAAAGGAAGCAAAGCCACGAGCTGCCAAGTGACATGAGCCTACCAGTCGAGCTAAATTACTTCTATGCTCGCTTCGAGGTAAGTAACACTGAAATTTGCTCTCCATAGCTGATGTGAGTAAGACCTTTAAACAGGTCAACATTCACAATGCAGCAGGGCCAGATGGATTACCAGGACGTGTACTCCAAGCATGCACTGACCAACTGGCAAGTGTCTTCACTGACATTTTCAACCTGTCCCTGACTGAGTTTGTAATACCAATATGTTTCAAGCAGACCACCATAGTCCATGTGCCCAAGAACACTAAGGTAAACTGTCTAAATGACTACCGACCCGTAGCACTCACGTCTTGAGCCATGAAGTGCTTTTAAAGGCTGGTCATGGCTCAAATCAACACCATTATCCCTGAAACCCTAGACCTAGACCCACTAATTCACATTCCGCCCTGACAGATCCACAGATGATGCAGTCTCTATTGCACTCCACACTGCCCTTTCCCACCTGGACAAAATGAACACCGATGTGAGAATACTATTCATTGACTACAGCTCAGTGTTTAACACCATAGTGCCCTCAAAGCTCATCACTAAGCTAAGGACCCTGGGACTAAACACCTCCCTCTGCAACTTGATCTGGGTGGTACACTTTGCACTCCGGTACTGCTTGCCATGCGGTAGTAGAGAGAACAGTCTATGACTGGGGTGGCTGGGATCTTTGACCATTTTTAGGGCCTTCCTCTGACACCGCGTGGTGTAGAGGTCCTGGATGGCAGGCAGCTTTGCCCCAGTGATGTACTGGGCCATACACACTACCCTCTGAAGTGCCTTGCGGTCGGAGGCCGAGCAATTGTCGTACCAGGCAGTGATGCAACCGGTCAGGATGCTCTCGATGTTGCATCTGTTGAACCTTTTGAGGATCTCAGGACCCATGCCAAATCTTTTTAGTTTCCTGAGGGGGAATAGACTTTGTTGTGCCCTCTTCACAACTGTCTTGGTGTGTTTGGACCCATCTTGTTTGTTGTTGATGTGGACACCAAGGAATTTGAAGCTCTCAACCTGCTCCACTACAGCCCCGTTGATGAGAATGGGGACGTGCTCAGTGCTCCTTTTCCTGTAGTCCACAATCATCTCCTTAGTCTTGATTATGTTGAGGGATAGGTTGTTATTCTGACACCACCCGGCCAGGTCTCTGACCTCCTCCCTATAGGCTGTCTCGTCATTGTCGGTGATCAGGCCTACACTGTTGTGTCTTCAGAAAACTTAATGATGGTGTTGGAGTCGTGCCATGCAGTCGTGGGTGAACAGGGAGTATAGGAGGGGACTGAGCACGCACCCCTGGGGAGCTCCAGTGTTGAGGGTCAGTGTGGCAGATGATGGGGCGGCCCATCAGGAAGTCCAGGATCCAGTTGCAGAGGGAGGTGTTTAGTCCCAGGTTCCTTAGCTTGGTGATGAGCTTTGAGGGTACTATGGTGTTGAACGCTGAGCTGTAGTCAATGAACAGCATTCTCACATAGGTGTTCCTTTTGTTCCAGGTGGAAATAACCAGGTCCAGAGTAGGGCGGGCCTAGCAACATGCTGGATAAAGTCCATAGAGCTTAAAATATTAATAAATTCAATGGCCTTGTAGTCAGTTTCTTGGTCAAGATTAATATTAAAATCACCCAACACAATGATTTTATCATAGTTCTCAAGGACAATAGACAATAGTTCAGATAAATCAGTAAAGAAAGTGGGGCGGTGCTTTGACGACCTACACAGGGTTATGGCCAGCACTGGTGGCTGACATTTAAACAGAATAGCATGATGCTCAAAAGACCCAAAGTCACCAAACAAAATGTCCTTACAGCTGAGAGCATTAGTAAAAATAGAGACTGTTCTCCCACCCTTTTTTGATAGAGTATGAAAAGCTGTAGGCCAGGGGGAGGCTTCAATAAGAGCGGCACTACAGTCTGATGACAGCCATGTTTCAACAAGGAACATGCAATCAACTTGGCATTCAGGGGCCTCCCGAGTGGCGCAGCGGTCAAATGCACTGCATCGCAGTGCTAGCTGCGTTACTACAGATCCTGGTTTGATACCAGGTTGTGTCGCAGCCGGCCGTGACCGGGAGACCCATGAGGCGACGCACAATTGGCCCATCTTTTCAGTTTCCTGAAGGGGAAAAGGTTTTGTCGTGACGTCTTCAGGACTGTCTTGGTATGTTTCGACCATGATAGTTTGTTGGTGATGTGGACACCAAGGAACTTGAAACTCTCGACCCGCTCCACTACAGCCTCGCCAATGTTAATGGAGGCCTGTTCGGCCCACATTTTCCTGTAGTCCAAAATCAGCTCCTTTGTCTTGCTCAAATTGAAGGAGAGGTTGTTGCCCTGGCACCACACTGCCAGTTCTCTGACCTCCTCCCTATAGGCCGCCTCATCATTGTCGGTGATCAGGCCTACCACGGGGCGGCAGCGTAGCCTAGTGGTTAGAGTGTTGGACTAGTAACCGAAAGGTTGCAAGTTCAAATCCCCGAGCTGACAAGGTACAAATCTGTCGTTCTGCCCCTGAACAGGCAGTTAACCCACTGTTCCTAGGCCGTCATTGAAAATAAGAACTTGTTCTTAACTGACTTGCCTAGTAAAATAAAGGTAAAATTAAAAAAAATACCACTGGTGTGTCGTCAGCAAACTTAATGAGGGTGTTGGCCACGCAGTCGTGGGTGAACAGGGAATACAGGAGGGGACTAAGTACACACCCCTGTGGGGCCCCAGTGTTAAGGATCAGCATGGCAGACGAGTTGTTGCCAACTCTTACCACCTGGGGGCGGCCCGTCAGAAAGGCCAGAGTCCTTAACTTAGTGATGAGCTTTGTGGGCACTATGGTGTTGAATGCTGAGCTGTAGTCAATGAACAGCATTCACACATAGGTGTTCCCTTTATCCAGGTGAGAAAGGGCAGTGTGGAGTGTGATTGAGATTGCATCATCTGTGGATCTGTGGATCTAGGGTGTCCGGGAGGATGCTGTTGATGTGTGAGCCATGATAGCCTAGGCCATGATAGCCTTTCAAAGCACTTCATGGCTACCGTGAGTGCCACGGTGCGGTAATCATTTAGGCAGGTTACCTTCGCTTACTTGGGCACAGGGACTATGGTGGTCTGCTTGAAACATGTAGGCATTACAGACTCGGTCAGAGAGAGGTTGAAAATGTCAGTGAACTTGACAGTTGAGTACGCGTCCTGGTAATCCGTCTGGCCCAGCGGCATTGTGAATGTTGACTTGTTTAAAGTTTTTGTTCACATCAGCTACTGATGTGAACTGTGTTCAGTAGGCTAATCCATAAACTGTTTACTCACTCAGAACCGGGGTCAGTGCAAACAACACTGAGCTAACAACTTGTTAATGAGTCCTGTAATTTACACTTTTTATTTAGCATGTAGGCCTCTAAAAAATAATCTGTCCTTTTACCCTAACACCCTTCATTAATACCTGAACACCAACCATTTGCTATCCCATTACTAATCCTCTTAAGGAAAAACTCACTTGACATGTATTTTGGCCACCCAACAGCATTGGAAGGCTACATGCTAAAGCTAAAAAAGGCAACAAAGGCAACCCAAACAGCCTTAGCATGTTGTGCTAGCAGCTATATCCTCTCCTGTAAAAAATAATTTAACTTAAACTCTCGGACTTCGTATGGTTCTTTAAAAATGCTGGAGACCAGAGCAAGATCCACTTACCAAGATTAAAACAACGAAATCGATCTCTAAGTACCACATGACCGGGGGAGTCGTCTAAATGACGCATCCTAACAAGTCTCATTGCAAGAGGCCAGACCAGTTGAAAGTTCAAGACCGTCCCTATCAGCCCTGACCTTCTTCTTTCAAAAGACACACTCAGATGAGTATCCCCATTTCTTTATTAAAGCCAAACAAAGAAGATATAGTGGAACAGCCCTGACTACAGATAAGAGAGAGAGAGAGAGAGAGAGAGAGAGAGAGATCTGAGGAAAATGGGTAACATGACAATGGAGAAGAACACAGAGGGAGGCCCACTGAAGAGAGATTAATGAGATGCATCGGAGGAAAGAGGGAGATATTAGCATGTCATGGACTGAGAAGGACAGCTGTTAATGAAAGGCGGAGGCTGGAGGGGTGATGGAGGGAAGGATGTGGTGATGGAGAGACGAAAGTGAGTGAGGGATAAAGCTATGGGACAACAAGAGAGAAAGAGCGCAACACCAACCTCATTAAATCAAATGATCAATAAAATCAGGTTAATTAAGCTATAAAGACATCAACAACCCAACTATAATTGACCTCTCCTGCGTTTAAATGTACACTGTGCTCAAGACAAGTGCCCAGAGGTCAGTTTTGGCAGTTCATAAATTGACTGCAGTCAATGTTAGAATAATAGGCTACATCTCAGGCACCAAGTGCGCAAGAGCAATAATTTTGATATGACGCAAATGTAGGACCTAACTCAGCAAAACCATTATAATCCCGAAGGAATAGAACTACAATGTCCTCAAAGCAAAGGATTGTCAAAGTTGTTCATGTATTATTTTGTTGTGATTGTTCATTGTATTATCATTCTGTCCAGACAACCAATGATAGACAAGTTAGGCCTATGTAGGTCATGAGGATGAGACACAGAAAGGGAGGTGAGGAGAGAGGAAGCACAGAAGAACAAATACAGCTGTGAGGGAAATATCTCAATGTTATGTTGAGATGCAGACACTTACATATGAGTCTAACCATATTACCATGCTCTCCCAACTCTGTCCCTATCCACTCCAATTATGTACAAATTTCAGTCGGTTTAGGGACTCCGATTATTATTGCCTGCCTGTCTGTCTGATTCCCATTGAAAGCCTTCATGCATTTATTCCCAAAATTATATATTATAGTACTGGTGCTTGCCTAGCCAGCCATGTGTTAGAGAAACAGGAACACACGTTTTCGTTAGAGGCCATCTAGGGTTCAAACAATAACAAAGTGCGCCACCCAGCCACTGTTTTAGTAAAGAGCGGAGGGATGGGCTGGAGAAATGTAACCACTCTCAAATGTATAGCCAGACCTATGAATCCAAGGACTGACCATGCTTAAATATCTTTTTTTTTCTCCCAAGAACCAAATGGGTACATATCCTTCATTTAAAAGTCAAAAAATCTATTTAGCAATATTGACCCTTTAAGCAGAACATCATTTTGATTAATCGACATGGCAATTTAGAGCTGCAGGAATGAATTTCCATTTTGAACTTGACCCCTGTGGTATCAACTAAAATTGAAGCAATAATTAAAGGATTAATAATCACGTGTATTATTTCAATTCAGTTCACTTTGAAGGGTATTCTGACATACAATACATTTATAAATACAAATTATTTTTAGGCTATTAATCTACTATTGTTACTTACACACATATTTTACCTGCACATTTTCTTTGGCGTAATAGTCACTATTTTCATTGTAAGCAACAAGCGTGTCAATAATAAACTCTTACTGGGTGTAGGCGAGACCAATGCCTCCTGGGGAATTGATAGCCTTTCGAAGTTAGTCTTCTATCTTGTCAGGCTAAATACGGTAGGTAATAAGCTATTGTTTGCCCCATTCTTCAACAAGCATTTTTGGAGCCTGAATGTATTAAACAAGCTGCAGTTATTTCCACAATCATAAAAGCCTTATTGTCGCCTATATCCCCGCATGCTGTGTTTAACAGTATATGTTAATGTATGTCTATGAAATGCATGCATTTTGAATAACATGCAGAAGATGCATTACTTACATCTTTAACGTTCTCCCCCTCCTTCGCATGGCGTGTGACACTCAACAGAATCACTTTAGTTTCAAGACGCCCACTTTCAAATCTTCAAAATAGATAATTATTCATTCCACTCCAAACTGGAATTCGGTCGCTTCCATGGGGTCCTCTGTTGAATATCGCCAAACCAACGGCGCGCAATGCACCTTGAATTGAGTGCTTGCTCAATGCAGCTTTTTAGTTTCCACGCAACCAGAAAACTAACATTGCTGTAGCCATCGGAAAATTGGCAGGGACACAACACGCGAGTGTACGACGCCTATGGAGGGTTTCATCCAAGTGTGATCCTGCCAATTATGAGAAATAATTATAGTGCAAGTGCAGCCACGGAGCGGAATATATTTTAGACACTGAAAAGACAACGTTTGGCTACTGACATCTGAAATCATTGTCCTAAGTGGGCACATAATGATGAAACTCCATTTGTTTGGTATTATACTCTTGTCTTCCAAGAGCTTGTGTTTTGACAAACAGTTTACAGATTTTAATATATATTTGAGTTGTATTAGAACACACACACATACAGACACACTCACACAGCCATTGATTCTCAATATAACTTATAAATGCCTCATGAGCTTAGTTCAACTGTCATTCCACATCAGAACCCAAGATATAAGCTCCTTTCTCTCCAATATTTGTAAATAAAGTCAATGTAAACAAACATTCTAAAGCTTCAAAACATGGTTCAAATTATCATTTTCATCTCATGGATGGTCAGTCCTTCCACCCATAGGTCCATCTATGAATTTGAGTGGTTACAGCCCCATCTCTGAGCTATTTACCAAAACACTGGCGGGGTCGCCACTTGTTATCGTTTGAACTGCAGATTGCCCTTTTAAGAAAGTGGGGTTTGACTAATCATGTTTGATCTGCAGGTTATTGTTTCAGTACTGTGTTGCCAGTGCTGTCTATCTTTGGCTGTCTCCGGGCCTCTTCCTGTGTGTTGCCAACCGATAAGGAAGCCATCCAATCAAAACCACACTGTGATAACAGACACAGGCTGGGGCCCAAGAGTGGCTGCCAAGCAAAAAGGGTATTAATGGAATTTAAATCAATCAAAGCACCCCACCTAAGTCCCCCTCAATGTCCCCTCAAACCATCAAATCAATGTCAATGACAGGATGTGTGTGTGAGACTGAGTTATGAATGTATGTTGCTTTTACAAAATAGCTCAAGAATAGACTTGATGGGATTTGTGATTTGTGTTTTATCACCTGGGAAGACTAAAGATGCTATTGTGTATGTATTGGCCACACAATTACAGTGCTCAGCGAGAGTGGATTATGTCGCTTTTCCTTGTCAATTAGGTATGGATTACATACGAGGATGAGCATACGAAGATGAAACAGCAGAAAATGCGACTAGTTTCTTATCATCGACAGGATACACGTCCCAAATGGCACCCTATTCCCTGTATGGTGCACTACGTAGGGAAAAGGGTGCCATTTGGGATGCAGCAGAGGGGAGAGGAGGAGATAGCAGCACTTCCAGTCAGTCAAATGCCTTGCCTTCATCTTCTGCATGCAGCATCAGATTACTTCAAAAGGCCCGCAATGGTGGATGTATGCATTCTGCATTAACAGAGTGTACCTAATAGTGGAGGCCGCTGAGGGGAGGACGGCTCATAATAACGTCTGGAACGGAGCAAATGGAATGGCATCAAACACCTGGAAACCAAGTGTTTGATGTTATTGATACTGTACCTTTCCACGTATTCCACTCCAGCCATTACCACGTGCCTGCCCTCCCCAATTAAGATGCCACCAACCTCCTGTGATACCTAATACTGATAGACTACACTCCAAGTGCTCCAACTCCTTCAAGTGAATCAAAGTTAATTCTCCCCTCTTTGATCCAATCAGCTGGGCCTCTAAGGAGGAAAAGTTGCCTGGATCGCTCCCATCAACATGGTGGTGCTGGAGTGCTGCTAAGTGTGAACTCAGCTGAGGTGCATACTGAAGTTGCTGTAATGTTGTATTAACAATGGAATGTGAACGTTGTGCCAAGATTAGCGAGGCTACGCTTCGCTCTCTCTGGCACAAGAACAAAAGGAGAGTAATTGATGAGATCCAGGGTCTGTGGTCCTCCCCTCCTCTCTCTCTCTCTCTCTGTCGATCTTTCTCTCTCTCACTCCGCCTGTCCCTCTCTCTCTCTCTTTGTCTCTTTCTCACCCTCGCGCTCTGTCTCCTCACTGCTCTCAGCTCACTCCAAGATCAAAGCCGTGGCTTGTCTTTGTGAGCATGACAGTGCTTCCAACTTATTTATTTATTTCCCTGGCAGCTAATTTTTAAAAAAATAATCAAAAGCGACAAGAGTATATAAAAATAATTCCCCCGACCACCTTGGGGAACAGAGTTACTGCCGGTCAGCCTATCTGTGAGCAACGCTTGCGTCAAAGTCTACAATGCAATTAAACAATGCACCTCACTGTGGAAATTGGACATAGTTATACTTAGTTTCCTTTGAGTTGTTATATGAAATGAATTCCCCATGGTGGCATTGAGCAATCTGAGTCTTTTTCCAAATGTGATAGAAATAAGCCATAGAACTAGAATTACACTGACAGTGTCAGTTACCATGTCAGCCATATTGAGTGTAAAGCTGTGGTCTAAGGGGCTTTACCCGTTCTAATAATTATATATTTGTATGGGGTGGATCAACCTTGTTCCTAGAGAGTTGATCATATCTCGGGAGGATTCCTTCATCACAAGGGAAATTCTCAGTGCGCCATATGACAAGCTTATGAAAACGTTATTCGCATTTCTGCAGATATGACGTGAGAAGCATTGGCAATCAGGGTTGGGGTCAATTTATTTGAAGGCAGTCAGCTCAGAAAGTAAACGGAAATTACAATTCAATAATTGAAACAAGAGCATTTATTTTCAATGACTTCTCAATCAATTGGAAAAGTAGAACCTTAAAATCACTTCCTGAATTGACTGCCTTTAATTCGAATTGACCCCAACCCTGTAGGCAATGTAAAAATGATGGAGACCCAAATGGATTTGTGAATCAAGTCTTGGTGTCTGATAGTTTGTAAAGGGCATGTGGAGATGGGGATTCGATTGACACAGACATGACGACACACGCTCACATCCACTCCCAGACTAATCTAATTTAGCTTCATCTCCCTCCGAGCCTCAGTCAGACATAATCTGTCGACAGGAGTGGAGGGAAAAAATCTGAATGTGTCAAAATCAATGCAAAACCATGTCTGATTTTTCACTTCCAAATTGTGGCCTTGTTGAAATCCAGTCAAAGCACTGATGTTATGTTTTAACTAGTGCGACAACACTAGCTAATGGACTTACATTTACTTGGCTGGTTTCAGTATGGGGGTATTATCTAAAGAGTGACTGAGGTTGTAGGCTAGTGCACAGTACCTCAAAGGTGAAATGATTATGGTAGCCCTTGCCATTCCCTGGCCCTGTTTCCTAATGCCCTTTCATTATGATTAATATTTCTCACCGTTTTCTTTGTGTCAAGCATATTCACAAAGGGAGGCAGGGAGGGGCATACACTTCAAAGGTCACTGCATGCATACCTCTCCAAGTATACTTCTTCTGGGAGTGACTTGGTCAAAACAGGAATGGGACTTAAAATGTTGTCAGGTCAGATTTCAGGATGTATTAACGTTGCATATGATATTGGATATTTATCTATTTACAATGTTGTGTCACATCCGGCCGTGATTGGTAGTCCCATAGGGCGGTGCACAATTGGCCCAGCATCGTCCGGGTTTGGCTGTGGTAGGCCGTCATTGTAAGTAAGAATTTGTTCTTAACTGACTTGCCTATTTAAAAATGGTTCAATAAAAATGTTTTTTTATTTTACGATCTACATGAGTCAATAAATGAAGACCCTCGTGTGAACTGAATTACATTTTTACACACCCTGAACATTTTTAATAGACATTTCTGACATGCTTCACAACTGCTCAGTAAAACGCATTTGGAGAGTTCATTGCAAGCAGATGCTTAAATAAACGTTTCTCTACCTCTATCCCAAAAAACACTTTCCTTGTCTCACAGAGGACATCAAGCAACTCGAGATCCCTGTTAGACAGCTATCCGCAGATCTGCGACAAATCCTGTTTCCGTCTCCCCTGCTGCCACAACAGTCAGACTGCATCAAGGCCCCAAAAACACGCCATCAATAAGTAAACAGGAAGGGAGGCAGGCAGCGAGTGTCCATCTCACTTCATTACCAATGTGCCTCTTCAACTTCAAATGGGCTTCTATTTCCAGATGCTTAGCGTGCTTGTGTACTCTGAATTCTACCCCCTGGTCTGTGTCTGTGAGAGACTATGTGTGTTTTTGTGTGTGTGTGTGTGTCTGCGATTGTGTGGGTGTTTGTCCCTCAAGTATTGGTTCATTCAGAAAGTGGATAGTCTGTTGTACTGATTGACAACAATCACACACTTTTCCACTGAGTATACAAAGTCTCACTGCACCACTTTCTACACGGACAGGCCAGCCAAGGTGCATAATTAATCATGCAGTTAATTTACAGCTGCTCGGTTATCCTTAAGGACCATTAACAAATTAGAATCTTAAGAGTTTTTCTTGAGTATGCAGTCTGCGTCATATCTGTGAATCTACAGTATTTTGTATAGCACATGAGGTTGTTGGGACCTTAATTGAGGAGGACAGGCACATGGTAATGGCTGGAGGGGAATTGGTGGAATGGTATCAAATACGTCAAGCATATGGTTCCATGTGTTTCATGCCATTCCATTTACTCCATGCCAGACATTATTATGAGCCATCCTCCCCTCAGCAGCCTCCACTGTTGTGTATGTAGAACCAGCCATATATACTGTACTGTATTATATGGGTCACAGCATCATCCAGTATGGTCTACACTATAGTTCAGATATGAAATAAAACATTGCCAAGAGTTTGACATATTCATTCTTAGCAGGAAAACAAACCAACAGGGACATGAAGCCATGGCCACTGCCTGCTAGTGAGAAACCCATTGAGTACTGAGGGGCCTTGAGCTATGGGTTAAATAATTCAAACGTTTTTGACAAACCTGTAAGGCAAAGGCCAAATAAAGGGCTCCCTCTCCTGGTCAGGCAGCACTCACAGTAGGAAACAAACTAGGAAACAAACTCACTCTCTGAAGATTATTTGAAGGCTTCAACAGTATGATGACATGTGAACGAAACATTGGAATACAATTTCTAGTGATTTGCACTCATGCAAAGATAATGTCCCTCTCCTTACTATATGAAGAACAAGTGCCTAAAGTCCCTGTCAAGTGATCCAGTACCTTTCTTTACTTCTACAGCTAATGTATTGATCCTGAATCAAAGGGAAATTATGATACTCCAGTCTCACTGATTGGGCGAAAAATTCAGAGTGTAGTTTCTTTTTCCTCCCTCATTATTTGAACGTTCTTTGTTCTAGAAATGGGCGGTATAATAATGCTTCTGGTTAGAGATCATTGGCTTACGCCGGAGGGAAAAAATCTTAACCTGTCTGATAGGTCCATCTTGTTGGCGGGAGGGAGAACGTTCGAAGTTTGAACATTTCAAACGTTATGAGCAAAGGAAAAACAAGCGCCGGTTAGAGGTTGCAAATATTAGGGACAGAAAGTGAATAACGTTTACGGATATAAAAACTAGCTCGATAAATTTGTCAGAGGCTCAGAAAATTCAAGTTATCAAGCTTCACGAACAGAATACAGCAGAAGCATGTCTGAACCATTGAAGGTAAGATAGCTAACACGTTCATATTGTCGATACAAACACGATGTAACGTTACACACTTTCATGCAAAAAATACATTTCTTTCCATTTTTTAATTTTCATGGCTTTTTTTAATGACTTACTACATTTTAGCTAGCTGGTAAGTGGTAGTTAGCTAGGTAACTATGATTGACCTTAAAGTAATGTAAGCTGGGTAGCTAACTAGTCGCCTCAGTAAGACACACGGATAGAACAATGAGGCTGAGGTTTAGCGACAGGGACGTTAGCTACTTATGCTAAAAAAATAGCCCAGTCAGTGATTACGCCAAACATAGTCCTCCCATTCGGTCCAGAATGTTACCTTTCAGAAGTACATACGACTTATGTAACCAAATGTAACATCATATTAGACTGTCACAGATTTACGTTTACCGTGTTACGTCTAGTCTGATGGTCATTTGAAACTAAATTATTTCGAGTAATGTTTTAATAAACAAAAAAGTGTACTTGTGAGATTTGCTCGAACGACTCCAGGGAGCTTGTGCCCTCTGCTTGTTTCATCAGAAGGGCGGGGGAGGGGCGATAGAAGAGCTAGGGATAGTGCGTTACTTTACCGTATGGCATGGAGGGAGATAGTAGCCAAACCGACTCGCGCTAGTTAGACAAACTTCGTGCAGCCTTAACTTAACGATCATGCCATTTAGTGCCGGTCTTGGCTGAGTCAAATCGTTGTCAGAATCGTTGTCAGAAGCTAGCTAACTAGCTTTAGTAGCCAGCTATAACTAAAGTAGATATTTTGCTGCGCTCCCTGTGCAATGTACAGGCTACCTACCTGTTAGTTGAGCATTGTGGCCAAATTAATTTCACTTAGTTTTAATTTTATTTTTTAGAAATCTCCCACTTCATTTGCTACTCATGGATCCTCCGACTGTGGCGCTGCTTTTATTGACCAACAACGTATACTTTTTAACTTTTCTTTAACTAGGCAAGTCAATTAAGAACAGTAACAACAAGCAAAATGTGTAGGCTACAGGTGGTGCTTTTTTTATGGGGCGCACCGCATAAAAACAGTATACAGTATAAAACTGTTTCAGACCAGTTGCCATGTTTATATCATTGTAGGCTATGCAGCAATGTCACAGATCATTTTAGAGGAAGCCCCCCCCAAATATTCGCCCGAGTAATCGAATACTAACGTCCATTTGGATGAGTGGTCATCTCTACATAAGACCGAATGTTACTTAAATTAAGCCAACAACTGAAGGAGAGCCGATGGGTGGGAGGATCATCTTTTTAGCATGTTTTATTTTGCAGTGGTGGCCTTGCATGTAGGGGAAACACTCCCTAGCCTGGCTATGTTGTGCCACCCCCCCCCCCCCCTTTTTTTTTAATTAAACATTTTTTTTTATATATATATTTTAAAATGTGTTATTTCACACAGAGCTTGTTTGAGAACAAGGCGGTGGAGAAGACCAAGAAGGACCCTAACCGCCTGTCAGTGGAAAGGATCTACCAGAAAAAGACTCAGCTGGAGCACATTCTGCTACGTCCAGACACCTACATTGGCTCTGTGGAGCCTGTCACACAGGTAACTATTGCCATGCTACCTTATCAAACAAGTACCACACTGTGTCAATATTTTCCCTGAAAACTCAGAGCCCTGTTTGTTTAGAGTCATACACACGTTTGATTGTGGGGCAGGGTTGTCAAATTAGAGTAAAATATAAGCAGACAATGCTCATCTTTAGAACACAAACAATGTTTGCTGTTTCCTGTTTATTGTTAGAATTGTCACCAATGCATACTCACTTTCCTCTCCAGCAATTGTGGGTGTTTGATGAGGATGTTGGAATGAACTGTCGAGATGTGACCTTTGTACCAGGTCTCTACAAGATCTTTGATGAGATCCTTGGTGAGTAAACTCCTATTAAATGAGTAATGTTACTGTATTTCACGGATGGTGTATTGTACAGTTAAACCTTCACCATATGAAAATCCCTTACAAAATGGTGATGTGCCTATTCCCCGACTTCCCTTCTAACCACAGTGAATGCTGCCGATAACAAGCAAAGAGATAAAACCATGACCTGCATTAAAGTAAACATTGACGCGTGAGTATTCTCCTATATTAAACATGACACTGTTTAATATGAATCCTGAAGTGATGGTGGCTGTCCTATGAAATGGAAACTTTCAAGTTTATTATACCATGCTGTATATGTCACTATTGGGCCATACAAAATTGTTTAACAGTTGAAGGACATGCATCTGGTGTAGTAGAAACAATTATTGGTACACATGATTGTCTACTTAAAAATAACATTATTTCCGCTTATGTTCATTTTTCTGTTCACTGTAATGGGGAATACTGTCTTGTGCTAAAAATGCATGCAGCAACTGCTGTGGCTTTAATGAAAGGGGAGCAGTCATTCTCCCCTGATGGCAGTCGTCAGGATTTGGTTCAATCACGGTGAATCAATTCATGTGAATCCAAAATAATTTGTCAAACATTAGTTTCAGGGAAATATATTAGCTGTAGTTTTCCTTTTGGATTATGTGGCTGCAAAACTTGTTCTGGAGATGGATACTTCAGGTTGATATGAGCATTACATTTATGGTACATTGCAACTCAATAGATTCTTGTCAGCACACAAAGTAAACACTTCTAAGGTAAGTTAAATATGACAACTAGAAAAGGTCAATTTCCTGAAGAAAATGTGCTTGCTTCAGCTCAAATTTGTATGGTAGTGGGAGATGTGTTAAATGTAGAATTCAATCTGAATTGAAGTAGTTAGTTATAGGGAGAATATGCTTGCCTACATTAGTGCTTTTAATTTTTTAAACTAGGTAAGTCAGTTAAGAACAAATTCTTATTTTCAATGACAGCCTAGGAACAGTGTGTTAACTGCCTTGTTCAGGGTCAGAACGACAGATTTTTACTTTGTCAGTTCTGGGATTCGATCTTGCAACCTTTCGGTTACGAGTCCAATGCTCTAACCACTAGGCTACCTACTACCCCAATTGTTCTGTTTTTTTTCTTCTTCAATTGTTACATAAATTATTTAAAAAATGTCAGCACCAAGCCTCTGAAATTAACTGTGCCTAAAACTCTTCTACTCTTTCATTGGTGCTATCCAACTCCTGACACCATTGTAGTTAATATGGGGGGTACCCTGACCAGGGCTCAAACTGAGGTCCCTGTGTTGGTCATTCCAAAACCATTATACCAAAAGGCTAAAATCTCTTGGTAAGGTCTTGTACAAGGGTTGCTTTAGTATTTTCTTTTACAAGGGGTCACGTGTTTTATTGGCTCGCTCGTCTCAATTTTCAAAACATGAAATTTGTTAAACAGTTAATAAACTTTGTATGGCCTTACTGTAAGTGACCTGAGCTTGTACTTGGTGTTTTTCAGTGAGAACAACTCCATCAGTGTGTGGAACAATGGGAAGGGCATCCCTGTGGTGGAGCACAAGGTGGAGAAGGTCTATGTGCCAGCTCTCATCTTCGGACAGCTCCTCACCTCCAGTAACTATGACGATGACCAGAAGAAAGTCACCGGTAAGACTTAATGAAATCAGACACTTATTGTCACTCGTTATTTACTCTCCAAGAAAAAGCGTACTCTCATTCCAATAGAGGAGTCTTGCATATATTAAAAACCTGCCATATATCTTCACATGTTATTGTACTCCATCTTTAGGTGGACGCAACGGCTATGGTGCCAAGCTTTGCAACATCTTCAGCAACAAGTTCACCGTGGAGACGGCCTGCAAGGAGTCCAAGAAAACCTTCAAGCAGGTTGGTCAAACTACCAACGGCACCTTACAATACACATCAATTTCTTGGAAGTCTGCTCAGGCTTGTGACGATGTATCCTATTATCGAAGTCTTAATTCTATTTGTTGTTACCTGTTCTCTTTGTGCCCCTGCAGACGTGGTATGACAACATGGGGCGGGCTGGGGAGCACAAGATCCGGTCGTTTGACGGCGACGAGTTCACGTGTATCACCTTCCAGCCGGACCTGTCCAAGTTCAAGATGCAGAACCTGGACAAGGACACGGTGGCCATCATGACCCGACGGGCTTACGATATCGCCGGTGCCACCAAGGGAGTCCGCGTGTTCCTTAATGGCAAGAGGCTACCCGTAAGTGCAGACTAACCTAATGGTAAACTAGGCGCGATTGCCACACTAAGAAATTACTCTGCGCTATAGTGACTTTAACAATAGGATAACATCTGTTTAAGGACAATCTGTCCATACTGACGTCTCCAAATGTATTCCTTTGACGGTTGAAATGCTGTTGGACTGCAATGTTTGTCGGTTTTGATTACCAACATCTCGCTGTCCCTCTAGGTGACGAGTTTCCGGAGCTACGTGGACCTGTACCTGAAGGACAAGGTGGATGAGTTGGGCTCACCCCTCATTGTGGTCCATGAGGTGGTGAGTGAGCGCTGGGAGGTGTGCCTCACAATGAGCGAGAAGGGCTTCCAGCAAGTCAGCTTTGTCAACAGCATTGCCACCACCAAGGTAAAAAGGACAGTGGTGTAAGGGGCATGTGGTTTTGTTGTGACGTGTGTACAATGTTGGGTTTTGGATTGAGCTGCGGTATGGAAGATAAATGCAACTGAATGTACTCTAACTGGATAATATTGTTTTGGATTTTAATGTTACGGCTTACCAACCACTTGGTTTTATTACCAGAGTCATTTTCTATTTTCGGCAACAATATGTCACCATCTTGGTTCCTTTTCCACACGTCATAATCTTAAAATAGTATGCACAACAAATATGTGGGACTACTATACATGGTTTCTGACTGTCCCTGTTCTTTGGCCCCAGGGTGGGAGACATGCTGACTACGTGGCAGACCAGGTGACTTCCAAGATCATTGAAGTTGTCAAGAAGAAGAACAAGGCTGGCGTGGTCGTCAAGCCTTTCCAGGTATATTTGACATTTAGCAGGCGTTAAAAAAAAAAATCCAAAGTGACTTAGCTGCACGTGAATACAATTTTAGGGCTCTCGAGTGGCGTAGCGGTCTAAGGCACTTCATCTCAGTGCTAGAGGCGCCACTACAGACCCTGGTTCGATTCCAGGCTCTATTACAACCGGTCGTGATTGGGAGTCCTGTAGGGCGGCGCACAATTGGCCCGGCGTCGTTAGGGTTTGACTGGGTAGGCCGTTGTAAAATAAGATTTAAAAAAAAATATATATTCTTTTAACTGACTTGTCTACTTAACCTTTATTTAAGTAAAAAAAAATATAATTGTGTATGTGGTCCCGGGAATCGAACCCACTACCGCCAGGGTCTACCCACTAAGCTAAGAAAAAAAGGACCAGGTACCCCACCAAACTGACCCAGTCTCCCTGAGATGCCATATTTGCTGATCAAAGATGACATAATAAATCTGTATTGTCCATTACATTTTCATAACATGACTATTTTAATGAGATTGTACTTTGTCCACCTCTCCCCAGGTGAAGAACCACATGTGGATTTTTGTCAACTGCCTGATCGAGAACCCTACCTTCGACTCCCAGACCAAGGAGAACATGACCCTGCAGCAGAAGAGCTTCGGTTCCACCTGCCCCCTCAGTGACAAGTTTATCAAACAGGTAAACAAGGCCTAGCCTTAAGTTCATTGTTCCTTCTCTCCATAGAAAGTCCATTGACACTCATACAAAATATCATACTCTTGTTTGGATTGAATCATTTTGTACATGGCTTATTGTCTGTCAACCAGGCCAACTCCTGTGGGATAGTGGAGAGCATCATGAACTGGGTGAAGTTCAAGGCCCAGACGCAGCTCAACAAGAAGTGCTCTGCTGTCAAGCACAACAAGATCAAGGGAGTGCCCAAACTGGACGACGCCAACGACGCAGGTAAATCACATTCGTTATGATAGACTAAAATGCATATCATGTCACGATCTTAAGAGGTTAGCCCTTAGTTCACTTCTAGTTGCTTATAATCTACAGTTTTAAAACAAAAATCAACTTGTTGATCTAGTAAACTTTTACACTTAGTAATGATGTCATTGATTCAAAATAGTGAAGTTGCTGTGTTGCTCTACAACCAGGTGGTAAGAACTCCAACGGCTGCACTCTGATCCTGACGGAGGGAGACTCGGCCAAGACGCTGGCCGTGTCTGGTCTGGGCGTGGTGGGCAGAGACCGCTACGGAGTCTTCCCTCTCAGGGGGAAAATGCTCAACGTGCGGGAAGCCACTCACAAGCAGGTCAGAACAGGCATAAAAAAAAATTGAAGTTGGTGATCACTAGATAGATATCTCTAAGGCTCTGCTGGGCATAATTGGGAATGCAATTGATAATGACTTTATCGCTATGGGGAATTTTTTTGTTCTGTGTTGAATCAAATGTATTTGTCACATACACATGGTTAGCAGATGTTAATGCGAGTGTAGCGAAATGCTTGTGCTTCTAGTTCCGACAATGCAGTAATAACCAACGAGTAATCTAACAATTCCAAAACTACTACCTTATACACACAAGTGTAAAGGGATAAAGAATAAGAACATGTACATAAAGATATATGAATGAGTGAATCGATCCTCACCATATGTTTTACAAAGGGCCTCAACCTCTAGAATGTTAGGCATCTGCTGTGGTCGTCCACTATTGAACTAGTTGTTAATAGTTTGATCCCTGTGTGTCCCCTGTGTCAGATCATGGATAATGCTGAGATCAACAACGTCATCAAGATCCTGGGGCTGCAGTACAAGAAGAACTACAGCGACCCAGAATCCCTCAAGTCCCTGCGTTACGGCAAACTCATGATCATGACCGATCAGGTCTGCACTGTCTACTGGCAATTTCTCTGTGGAATTTAGAGCTTTTTGTCTGTGAACTCGTTTATTTGTGTAGCTCATTGGAATGTTTTGTTTTTAACTGTAACCTTTATTTAGTCATGAAGTCCTATTGATTGAGATACTTTTCTTATGGTGACCTAACCAGTAAAGCAGCTCTACTCCTAGAACTGAAAAAATAATTTCTGTTTATGGCCCGAGTCAGTAGACAGAACATTCCTCAGATCATTGATGCTCTCCTGTGTGGTTGTTTGACAGGACCTGGATGGCTCCCACATCAAGGGGTTGCTTATCAACTTCATCCACCACAACTGGCCCTCACTGCTACGCCACAACTTCCTGGAGGAGTTCATCACCCCCATCATCAAGGTACATGGTACAGTCCAGTTGAGACTGACTGACTGCTGTTTTGGGCACTGTGATACTTCAAGGCAACTCCCCATAGTGAACATCAATTTTTAATCCAGCTATATTAAATACAGCCATGTCGACAACGTAGAAGCTTGCTTGTACAGTATCCTGAACTAGTCTTTACATGCAACGCCAGTGCCATCTGTTGGTGACATTTCATAACTGTAACAAATGCATACTGTATTTATATTATAGTTTTACAGTAGCAAGCATTTTGAGGTTTTTGCAAATATAGAGATTGGTTAATATGAACAAGTATAGCAAAGAGTCAAATGTCAATTTTTGAATTCTTCCAGGCCACTAACAAGAAGCAGGAGTTGTCCTTTTACAGCATCCCAGAGTTCAACGAGTGGAAGGAATTACTGCCCAACATCAAATCTTGGAAAATAAAATACTACAAAGGTTTGTGCCCTGTGGTAGTGAAGCTGAACATGTAAGCAGCCACTTCGTATTTTTACCATACTTGCCCCAAATCTTAAGGTGTATTTTCTTTTTTACCATAACCCCCTCCCCATATATTTAGATGTGCTTCTAACATCACAACCTGTATCTATCCAGGTTTGGGTACCAGCACTTCGAAGGAAGCAAAGGAGTACTTCTCTGACATGCAGAGACATCGCATTCCCTTCAAGTACGCTGGACCTGTCGACGACGAGGCAATTACCCTGGTACGTTGGCATTCACCCTCATTTGAATCCCTGTATAAAGGTTGAATAAAAAGAAATCGACTCCCATGACCAAACCAAGATCTTCCTCAATCAGCAGATCTTTATATTTTGATTGGAGAATCTTTCGCCGTCTATAACCACATTTTTATGCGAGAAGTCATGCCGTATAAAAACATTTACCACAACGTTGTTGTGACGGAAACATGACTTGTTGGTACAATTACATAAATGTCGGAAGACAATTTGTTCGGTCGACAACATGGTAGAATCTTTTTGTGTATGTAAAATTAATTATGTGACAATTCCAGCAGAAACTGCAAATGCATAAAATAAACAATTTCAAGGTAAACGAGTCACGTGATCATATGTTCATGTTGTAGTACAACTTAGCAAGAGTTAACGGGCATATGAAATAAAATGATCTTCATGGTGGTTAAGTGATGAGCTTGATGCAAATTTCCAGTAAATATTGAGGGTAATATTTGAATGCTGGTGACTTGATTGGCTGACAAATTATTGGGGGGTGGTATTGCTTCATATAACCTGCCTGTCCAATTGATCAGTGAACTGCTGTCTAGAACATGCAGAAATGACAAATAAAAAATAAAATGCACCGAAACCAATAGGTAGGGCTGTAACCAATCTTTCTTTGTGGAACAAATGGTTGACTGAAGACCGGACGGCCTGGCATTCTTGTCGTTGAGTCCCTTACTGTTGTAACGTGGACTCTACAATGTGATGACTTTGTTGCGCCTTGCTGAAACAAGCAAGTTGTTGTAGCAAACAACTATTTGGTTGTCTAGGCCAGGGTTTCCCAAACTCTGTCCTGGGTGCCTCGCTGGGTTAACTTTTTATTTTATTTTTTTTAAACGTTCTCTTTGCCCAGGTACTACACAGCTGACTCAAATAACCAACTCATCAACAAGCTTTGATTATTTGTATCCGATGTGTGTAGTGCTAGGGCAAAAACCATAGGGCCCCCTCCCATGGTGCACAAAGGACAGAGTTTGGGAAACCCTGGTCCTGCAGCAGCACATGCAGTCAGGAGGAGAGAGAAATGTACGTTCCGTGGCCAGTTTATGTACACCACCCCATTCACAAAAATGGTTTGCTTCTACAGGCACTTGGCGTGCCGTATGAGTCAAGCAGACTGGCATCGATCTGTCGCCAATTGGCTTGAAACCTAGCTTATGATTCCGTTAGCTGTAGTTTCATCTGTGATCGAGTCTTACCCTCTTTTTTGTTTTTTTTTTTTTTCTTCCCCTAGGCCTTTAGCAAGAAAAAGATTGAGGAACGTAAAGAGTGGCTGACCAGCTTCATGGTCAACAGACGCCAGCGCAGGGAGCACAACCTGCCCGAGGTACATCACTGGTGACCTTTGACCCTTTGGGAATATCTGTTCTGCCAATTCCATTTCTAGTCAAGTCTGCTCCGTGATGGGTGGCTCATTCTAGTAATTATATTTCTATGAGCCTAGTCATACCACCTTCTGTCTTTTTGTGTTCCAGGAGTACCTGTATGGTCAAGCCACCAAGTCCCTGTCCTACAACGATTTTGTCAACAAGGAGCTTGTGATGTTCTCTAATTCCGACAACGAGAGGTCCCTCCCCTGCCTGGTCGATGGTCAGTGGTGGAAAGGGGGTTATTTCAAGTTCACCTTAAACAATACCTGTTAAAGAGGGTAGTGCCTGCTGCAAAAATGTATTTTTAAAAAAAATTACGTTTTTTTTGTGCGAACCAACCTTTTTTTGTTGCAACTGTTTGTTGGTTTTACATTGCACCAGCCAAAGTTCTTCGCTATAAACAGTTACTTAGTTCATCCAGGAAATATATAAATCTATACCACTTGAAACGTTAACTATATAGACTTGAACTATCATTAGTTATTTATTGAATAATTACCTACTATATTTAATTATTACTCAAAGTAATGATTAACTCATTTGAAATTTTGGGCACCACAGGAATAGTTCTTTAACGAGTTACTACCTCTCAACTTAAACTCTAAAGATATTATAAACGTCTCTTACATCAATAAGTCAGTCATTAATTAATACCTCGTCAGTCTCATTCTGAATATTGACTGCGTAAATCTGCACGAACCCGAACCTAATTGATGAATCAGCGATACACAAATTGTCTTAGTAAATAAATAACTAATCACACAGATACACACTCACACGGTATAGGTTATTGATTACTAACAATGCGATAAAGTCCCTAGTGGACTAACCCAACAGAAAAGGGGTGGTGAAATATAAAGAGACGGCGAGCGAGCACTTATCGTACATGCATTTAGAAACTATGCTCACCGTAAATATGAATATTTGGCACCATAACAACCGCTCGATTTTGATTAGAAATGCAACATGTATTTACGCTTAATGTCTTTCTGTCTCTGAAACCACTCGGTCCGTCTACGAGAAGTAGTTCGATGTAAGTCTGGGTGTCCACCAGAGGTCACAATGTCCTTAGTTGTGGGCTTCTTTGTCTTGAATGTTCGTTGGAAGGATACATCAGATGTACCATACGGTGTTGAGGGAACTGTTCTTCCCTAGCGTCTTGGTCAATTGTCCTAGACTCCTTCAGATGCAGAGCTGCAGATGGTGCATGTCTTAGTCTAGTCTTCACCTTCTCTCGTTGAGTTTGAGTCTTACCATTTTCTGGTAGTTTTAACCACTTCAACCTGTGGACTGTTCTCTGGTCTATTTAAATTCTCAGCAAGTCCTTTTAAGCCTTCTGGCCTTGGAGGGCAGTTCCATCTAGTAGGCACAAACTCTGACCTCATTATGGGTGTGGTTTAGTGTGCAACAGACCTGAAAAACCATTCTCATTAGACTGAACTCACATTTCTATCTTTTCAAACCGTTTCATCGTTCTTCATATTGTATTAAACCTCTTGATACTCCCCATCCCGGATCCAGGATCGTGAATAAAGCCTCAGGCTCATTAGCATAACGCAACGTTAACGTTTTCTTAACAACACTTACATCTCAGATTTTCAAAATATGCTTTTGAACCATAGCAAATCACATCTAAGCTAGCTTAGCATTTTGAGTAGCATTTAGCACGCAACATTTTCACAAAAACCAGATAACCAAATAAATAAAATCATTTACCTTTGAAGACGGATGTTTTCAATGAGGAGACTCTCAGTTACATAGCAAATGTTCAGTTTTTCTTGAAAGAATCTTTGTGTAGGAGAAATCGCTCCGTTTTGTACATCACATTTGGCTACCGAAACGAACCGAAAATTCAGTTCAAACCTTTTCCGAATTAACTCCATAATATCGACGAAACATGGCAAACGTTGTTTGGAATCAATCCTCAAGGTGTTTTTTCACATATCTCTTCATTGATATGCAGTTCGTGGAAGCCTGCTTTCCCCTCAGAATCGCATGGAAAAATACCAGCAGCTGAAAAAGACGCACCAATTTCGACGGAGGACACCGGGCGGACACCTGGAAAATGTAGTCTCTTATGGTCAATCTTCCAATGATATGCCTACAAATACGTCACAATGCTGCAGACACCTTGGGGAAACGACAGAAAGGGCAGGCTCATTCCTCTCGCATTCACAGCCATATAAGGAGACAACGGAAAACGGAGCCTCAAATCCTGTTGGTTTCCTGGTTGCCGTTTCATCTTGGTTTTGCCTGTAGCTCCCGTTCTAGGGCACCCACAGAGAATATCTTTGCAGTTCTGGAAAATTCAGAGTGTTTTCTTTCCAAAGCTATCAATTATATGCATAGTCGAGCATCTTTTTGTGACAAAATATCTTGTTTAAAACGGGAACGTTTTTCATTCAAAAATGAAATTGCGCCCCTAGAGTTTCAAGAGGTTAACATCCTATAGGGTGGAAACATTACAGCTAAGTTACAGTATTTCTGATACTTACAATGACATCACAAAATATCGGATGTTGAAATATATTGTCCCCGTCTTTTTATGAAGTTTTGGCAAGAGTTTCTCTACACACAGCACATTCCTTTGTTCAATATTGCAGGGCGTGAGAGTTTACAACTTGCGTTTAAGTCCTAAAACCAGCCCAATTCCCCCCTTCCTCTCTGGTGGGAGGAAGGGGGGTGGCTTTGGCTGGCTTTCAGTCACCAAGGAGAAAGTCATGACAACTAGGAGAGCTAAATACACACAATCAAAACTGATATACTGTTGTGTCTCCCAGGTCTGAAGCCGGGCCAGAGGAAGGTGCTGTTCTGCTGCTTCAAGAGGAATGACAAGCGGGAGGTGAAGGTGGCTCAGCTGGCTGGTTCCGTGGCCGAGATGTCAGCCTATCACCATGGAGAGGTGAGACCCAGTGAACTGTGGGGAAATGTAGTGACAACTTTCAATATCTCTCGACTCAATTTGTTGGTTTATATTTTGTTTATTGTTGGATCGGTATTGTAGTTCTCATAAGGGTATTAATAAGTGACCATTTTTCTGACATACCATGGTAAAAGACTATTACAACATGTAGACTAGAGTTTGTCTTCAACCTCTTTCAGAATGGACTGTCATCCTTTGTATCACTCTCTGTCAGGGCTCTCTCATGATGACCATTGTTGGCTTGGCCCAGAACTTTGTGGGCAGCAACAACTTGAACCTGCTGCAGCCTCAGGGTCAGTTTGGCACGCGGCTGCACGGTGGCAAGGACTCTGCCAGCCCCCGTTACATCTTCACCATGCTCAGGTCAGCGCCACAACATGCTCTGGATATGCCACTCCCTGTTATTATGCAGCGTACTTGGTTCCGTGAAGTTTCTTGGCGACTACTACATAGACATGAAGCTTTTGGAATCGCCTCCATTCGATGTGGCTTGCCTAAGCGGCCGCTGCGGTCTTGACGATACATAGACGGAGGGCTTAGGAGGTCACTTCAATTCCAGAGATTGACATTAGCACAGTTTCGACCACTGTCTTCGCCAGGCTGCCGTGTTTGTCAGTGACGTAAGACTACTCTCTCTCTCCCCCCTAAAGCCCCCTGGCCCGTCTACTCTTCCCTGCGGTGGACGACAACCTGCTGAAGTATAACTATGACGACAACCAACGCGTGGAGCCTGAGTGGTACATCCCCATTATCCCCACCGTGCTAGTGAACGGCGCCGACGGCATCGGCACGGGCTGGGCAAGCCGCATCCCCAACTTCGACGTCCGCGAGATCGTCAATAACATCCACCGCATGCTGAACGGGGAGGAGCCGCTACCTTTGGTGAGGGGCGATTCGTTAAAGGCCTATATAAATGGGAGATAGGAGTTGGGATGGGTTTAAGATCGAATGCCCTTTATGCGTTCAGAATGTGTACAGGACGAGTCAATCAAGGCCTAATCAAAATCCATACTCAATATTTCTTCTTTCGGATGTGAAATCTAGATAAAATATGTTTTAGTGACTGTTCCTTTGCAGGTTTGGGATTGGCCCATAGTTTCAGATCCAGTTATAGTTTGACATTTTGTTACAATCAAGTTCTCAATCAAACCTTTCCTTCTCAAGGATTCAAATGTAAACAAAATTACTTGTTCTGTTCAGCTCCCCGGCTACAAGGGTTTCAAAGGCACCATTGACCAACTGATGACGAATCAGTACATGAACAGTGGAGAAGTGGCCATCATCAACAGCACCACCATCGAGATCTCTGAGCTACCCGTCAAGACATGGACACAGGTTGGTACATAGTTTTATACCCTGGTAGATCAGTTGGGTGGTTTATCTTTACTTGATAGAAGTCGGTGTCAAATCACTGTCCTGCTATATGAATATACAGTAGCATAGTAGTGCCTTGGATCCATAAGAACAATGGTTAGAATCTAGTTTGCCCTTTGCAAACGGAAAATTTAATTATTTTTCTTATTTGACAAGTTCAGGGTATACCTCTGTTTCAAAAACATGTCTACCTACTGAACACAACCCAGGTAAATTCTCCATGTCTTCCCCTCTCCCTCAGACCTACAAGGAGAACGTGCTGGAGCCCATGCTGAACGGCACAGAGAAGGTCCAGGCCCTCATCACCGACTACAAGGAGTACCACACGGACACCACGGTGCGCTTCGTGGTCACAATGACAGAGGAAAGGCTGAGGGAGGCCGAGGCGGCTGGCCTGCACAAGGTCTTCAAGCTGCAGCAGTCCCTCACTTGCAACTCAATGGTAATGATCACCCTACCACAAACATGCTACTACTCCCTCGAATAATGTTTAGTCCCACCGTATAATGAATTATTGACTTCTGGCCCCATTTTGTAATGATTGTTTTCATTTGTCTTAAATTGATACTCTGAAGGGTACTACTCATTCCCCAGAAATATAGTGCTGCAACAAGACAGTTGACAAGCAGAACATTCAATGTGATGTTTTATATCTATCAGAATAACCTCTCTCCTTGCCCCTCAGGTGCTGTTTGACCATGTGGGCAGCCTGAAGAAGTATGAGTTTGTGCAAGATGTGCTGAAGGATTTCTTTGAGTTAAGGATGAAGTACTACGTTCTGAGAAAGGACTGGCTGGCTGGCATGCTGGGGGCAGAGAGTGCCAAGCTCACCAACCAGGCCCGGTTCATCTTGGAGAAGATTGAAGGAACCCTGATCATCGGTAGGTACCAGCGCTGTCTCCTTCCCCTATGACAATTATTTTTTTGCTTACCTATAGGGTAAGCTCTGCAAACATCCAACAGTTGATTCTCTGTTCAAGTCCACACACACACAATGCTCTTGTGTTTTCATTCACCCTCAGATTGGCATAGGCAATGTAATGTTAGCTGTTGTACTATTTCATGAAAATCCCATGCCACTGGTTGGGTGACATTTTGTTTCTTGCTTCTTTTTTTTAAGGTAGCCATTGTATGTTTGTCTCGCCCTTTCTCCAGAGAACAAGCCAAAGAAACAGCTGATCCTCATGCTGACAGAAATGGGCTACGACTCCGACCCCGTCAAGGCCTGGAAAGAGGCTCAGGAGAAGGACACGGTGGTTAATTTCATTCCTCAATATCTGACCATACTCCTAATTTGTTTGTCTTGTTTTTCTTTTATCATATAATCCAACCCACAGTTATGATATCATGAGCGTACATGGTAGCTTTAACCCAGGAAAGTAAGTTGACTTTATTTGTCTCCCCTATTGAAGACTGTGGAGGAAACGGAGGATGATGAGGACAAAGAGGAAGACACCACTGGGCCAGACTACAACTACCTGTTGAACATGCCTATGTGGTACCTCACCAAGGAGAAGAAAGAAGAGCTGTGCAAACAGAGGGATGCCAAGGTCATTTGTGAACTAATGTTTCATTTTGGTTTTCTAAATGGGTTTGTAGCATTGTGAGTCTGTAGTTCAAGTCGACTACAAAATCCACAATGCAATGCTCTTTCTGGGCTGGCTATGTAGCAAGCAAACATGGCTCCACACAGTAATACCAAAGACAATATTGGTATCTAAAGTAGCTAGTTAGTGCAGTTTAGGCAATTTTACAGCTATTAATTTAAGAGTCAGTCGAGCATCTCACCATGTTCAACCTGCAGATCGATGTTCCTCCGAGTGGAGTTCGACACTCGTAACGGCAGATACACTTTTGAGGAGATGGGGAAACGTTGCCCATGCTACGTCAATGGTCCGCGCAGTGCATTCTGGGACAATGAGTTCTCTCCAGAGTGAAGGGGAGTCTTGGGTGCTAGCTCAAAACAATATTGGTATGGATTTCATCAACAAGAAGTTCATTACAAATATTTTCAGAGATATGAGATAATTAACTTGCTATCTGTAGTATCGTATAGCTTTGGAATCATGACATTGCGTACTCTAGGAAAATAGGCACATTTCTCAACATATACATTGACTTGAGGGGGGTCGCATGGCGAGTTTAGCAGCCACGTGACTCAGCATGACGTTATACGTGCCTTCGTTCATTGGATTCCTATCTCCTTCCTTTAATATCTCTGGCAATGCTACCATGCAATGCACCCTGGATTAAAGCCCTCCTTTAAATGGTACATTTCTCGAGTTGGGAATGTCGCAAAACAATTATCAATGGCTCATTGGAGAGAAGACAACCTCCAGAGTTATGAAATCTGACATGTATTATAGACCTTTTCGCAGTCTAACAGTCATGTTCCTGTTAACTTCCAGTGTAGTGAGCGACTTTATCACAGTGCGAATTTCTGCCTGCTTTAACGCCAATAACTGAACCATGAAATCACCCAGGGAATCGATTAGAACATCACTGATGCACTAAATCGCCGTAACTTCGCTCCTCTCATGCAGCTGACCGAACTGAACACAGTGAAGAAGAAGACCCCAGCTGATCTCTGGAAGGAGGACCTCGCTGCCTTCACTGAGGAGCTGGAGGTAATACGACATGACCAATCACATATGTCATTCTGTAACAACACTTTTGTCATTCTGTAGCATTGTCTTTCCTGTGACATTCTGTTATAACGGCACCACTCATTCTATTCATTTTGTCATTCCCTAACGACACTGTTCATTGGTTGCTCCGTCAGTTGGTCTCATCGTGGCCATCGATATGAATGTTCTATGGACCTCCGGAGTCATATTGGTGCAAATTACAGATGGCTTGGAAATATGAGGACCGTGCTAAAGTTGGCAAATAATTAGTAGGAAACTAATTTTCCGTCATTGTCGTCAAATTTACTTTATAGAGGTCAATGTTGCCGTTAGCTAGCGAAGTCAGTGCTGTCCCCTGAATCTTTGCTTGCTAGCTAAAGTTATATTCCATCTAGTCAATCTGGCGAAATTACAATGATAGCAAAAGTTTTTCCTACTAATTGTCATCGCGTTTCCAAGGCCCAGACAAATAATCTGCATTCACTGAGTAGAATGCTCTGTCCTAAATCGGCCATAAAAGGAACATTCAAAACAATATAGTGACAAAACATGCAACCCATGAATAGTCATTCATTCCATAAGAACAAGTATAATTCTGTAACGTTCTGTTACTTCATAACACCTGGGTCAGGTAATCATAACTGTCACGTAATATATGACTCTCTGGGTTTTCTTCCACAGCGTGTGGAGGAGAAGGATCGGCAGAACGCCAGCATGCCCGTGGTGAAGGGAAAGGCTGGCAAGGGCAAGGTGGTGAAGGTGAAGCAGGAGACCATGCCCACGCCCCAGGGACGCCGCGTCATCCCACGCATTACCAGCACCATGAAGGCTGAGGCCACCAGGAAGGCCGTTGTCAAGAAAGGCAAAAAGGTCGGTGCCTCTTCTGGAACCTTTTTGTGTTAAACCCTAACTAGACTACAATAATAATTTTTAGATTTTATTCATTGGTAAAGGAACTTGTTGGAGATGGTAATTGACTATTACTTTTATTTATTTAGATATAATTCAATTTTGATATTTGTCTGTTTTTAGGGTGAGGAAGTGGTGATGAAGATGGAGTTTGATGAGGATGGAGGAGAGAACGGAGAGCCGGCTGCTGCTGAGGAGATTAGCATGGCAGCACGACTGACCAAGACACTTAAAGCACCAGCCAAGAACAAAGGTGAGGATAATTTGATTTTACCAGAATCATCCCCCATTGGCTGCTTCCAGTAGAGGTGTAGTGACATGTTTTGGGGATTTATTTTGTATGCTAGAAAGTTCAACCAGGCCCGCGGGTGGTTTGAGTAAAATGGTTTCAATGAACCTACATTTAGTCTCTTCACTCTGTCCAGCTTGCTAACAGTCATGGAAATGAAAGCTAGACGGGGCCGATTTAATTAGGGCCGATTTCATAACAAACGGAAATCGGTATTTTTAGACACCGACTTGGAAGATTTAAACATTTTTACACCTTTCTTTAACTAGGCAAGTCAGTTAAGAACACATTCTTATTTTCAATGATGTCCTAGGAACGGTGGGTTAACTGCCTTGTTCAGGGGCAGAAAGACAGCTTTTTACCTTGTCAGCTCGGGGATTCAATACATAAGTATATATTTTAAACCTGCGTATTTAGTTAATATTGCCTGCTAACATGAATTTCTTTTAACTAGGGAAATTGTCACTTCTCTTGCAACAGAGTCAGGGTATATGCAGCAGTTTGGGCCGCCTGGCTCGTTGCGAACTGTGTAAAGACTATTTCTTCCTAACAAAGAAAGCCAACTTCGCCAAATGGGGGATGATTTAACAAAAGCATATTTGCGAAAAAAGCACAATTGTTGCACGACTGTACCTAACCATAAACATCAATGCCTTTCTTAAAATCAATACACAAGTGTATATATTTTTAAACCTGCATATTTAGCTAAAAGAAATCCAGGTTAGCAGGCAATATATTAGCCAGGTGAAATTGTCGCTTCTCTTGCGTTCATTGCACGCAGAGTCAGGGTATATGCAACAGTTTGGCCCGCCTGGCTCGTTGCGAACTAATTTTCCAGAAATGTACGTAATTATGACAACATTGAAGGTTGTGCAATGTAACAGGAATATTTAGACTGATGGTTGCCACCCGTGAGATTCCGTATTTCACTGAAAGAATAAACGTTTTGATTTGAAATTATAGTTTCCAGATTTGACTAGGTTAATGACCTAAGGCTCGTATTTCTGTGTGTTATAATTAAGTCTATGATTTGATAGAGCAGTCTGACTGAGTGATGGTAGGCAGCAGCAGGCTCGTACGCATTCATTCAAACAGCACTTTCGTGCGTTTCGCCAGCAGCTCTTTGCAATGCTTCAAGCATTGAGCTGTTTATGACTTCAAGCCTATCAACTCCCGAGATTAGGCTGTTGTAACCAATGTGAAATGGCTAGCTAGTTAGCAGGGTGCGCTAACAGGGTACTCTAATAGCATTTCAATCGGTGACCTCACTCGCTCTGAGACTTGGAGTAGTGGTTCCCCTTGCTCTGCAAGGGCCATGGCTTTTGATGGGTAATGATGCTTCGAGGGACAGAAGATATACCGTTACACTGGCAATAAAGTGCCTATAAGAACATCCAATAGTAAAAGGTATATGAAATACAAATGGTATAGAGAGTCCTATAATTCATATAATAACTACAACCTAAAACTTCTTACCTGGGAATATTGAAGACTCATTTCAGAAGGAACCACCAGCTTTCATATGTTCTCATGTTCTGAGCAAGGAACTTAAACGTTAGCTTTCTTACATGGCACATATTGTACTTTTACTTTCCAACACTTTGTTTTTGCATTATTTAAACCAAATTGAACATGTTTCAATATTTTATTTGAGGCTAAATTGATTGTATTGATGTATTATATTAAGTTAAAATAAGTGATCATTCAGTATTGTTGTAATAGTCATTATTACAAATGTTAAAAATCAGCCTTTTTTTCTTTTTTGTATTTTATTTTAAATCGGTATCGGCTTTCTTTGGTCCTCCAATCGTTATCGGCGTTGAAAAATCAGTCGGTCGACCTCTAGTATAGAGGACTACTTTAGCTAATATTGACGTAGAGGAAATAATACATTTTAGGTTCGGCTCCAGACCTCTAAAGACAATGCGGCCACTAGGGTTTGACACACCTGCCATATTATCAATAAAAACAAAGGATATTAAAATACTACTTTTTTTGTACAAATATTGTGTTCATAAGTTTTGTCATTGATGATACCGCCTTGAAAATCGATCATTACAAAGAGATGTATAAATATACATACACACAAGGATTTTGAGCATTCCTTCCATTGGCACACTTATCAGGGGAGGGTCACCATATAAAATACACTTATTGTACCATTTTAGTATGTCAGAAATTTGAGGATTTCATAGATAATTTGGTGTCTAAATGGTGTCATTGCTGTTAATTTAAATGAAGAGGAAACGTTGGGAGATTAGTCATAGCACCTTAGTGAATTCTCTTTTGTAAGGGTTTATGACCTTAGATTTGCGCTTCTGTCGCCTCTTCAGAAAATCCTCAATTTGTCATTGTTACCACTTACTACTCCTACTGGTGGCACAATGTTATCATATGTATATGTGTATGTATATGTATGAAGCTGCCATATTAGTTGGTTTTAGAATTGGAAGATATGCACACATACATTTTAAAAACAAATGCTGCCACAATTCAAGAATGACCTCTGGTAACATAATCTTTGATTCACTGACTAACCAAAGGCCCTATTCCCCTGCAGTATCAAAGGCATTGGGCAAACAGACCACCCTGTCGTTCAAGCCCATGGCGGCCAGGAGGAACCCGTGGTCTGACGATTCTGGCTCAGACAGTGAGTTGGTGATTCCACTGGATGTTGACCCAGTGATACCCAAGGAGAAACCTAAACGCAAAGCCAAAGGTGAGACACTACCCAGAGGGGAAGAGGCAAAAATTGCTACTTGGTGAATTTGTGAGGCATATAAGACATTGCGAGATGCCGATTAGTAAGACATATGCACACGGTTCTACCTGCCCCTCACGCTGGCCTGCCTGCTCTCTTCATTAATGACACTAGTGTGTTTGGTCTATTGCATGTAGAATAGACTCGTTTAGGCTATGGGACTGATGTCGCCGTCATACAGTAGGCTATCTTCGGGCTCATCTTGTGAGCATGGGCTACTTTTTGTTGCTGAATGGGTGGGGGGGGTTGTCTCATGAAATTACTATAGTTTACCCGGTGTAGAATGTATAGATTACCCATTTCACATATAATGGTATGTGGCCCATTGAAAGCGCTACGGCATGTTTGTCTGTTAGGGTAGGCGTTTTAAACGCCAACACAACATTCTCTGGAGGCATTATACTTGTCTGTAAAGCAATGCCCCTTCTGAAGCGGTATTATCCACCATCAGTAGGTGACCAGAACTGTCAATACTAGCCTGCCTGCGCACACCTCTTAAAGTACTTTAAAGTTATACAGTGGGGAGAAGAAGTATTTGATACACTGCAGGTTTTCCTACTCACAAAGCATGTAGAGGTCTGTAATTTTAGGTACACTTCAACTGTGAGAGACAGAATCTAAAACAAAAATCCAGAAAATCACATTTTGTAGGATTTTTTTTTTTATTAATTTGCATTTTATTGCATGACATAAGTATTTGATACATCATAAAAGCAGAACTTAATATTTGGTACAGAAACCTTTGTTTGCAATTAGAGATATGTTTCCTGTAGTTCTTACCAGGTTTACACCCACTGCAGCAGGGAATTTGGCCCACTCCTCCATACAGACCTTCTCCAGATCCTTCAGGTTTCGGGGCTGTCGCTGGGCAATACGGACTTTAAGCTCCCTCCAAAAATGTTCTATTGGGTTCAGGTCTGGAGACTGGCTAGGCCACTCCTAAAAATTACAGACCTCTACATGCTTTGTAAGTAGGAAACACTGCCGATTTTGCAGGTTATCAAATACTTGTTCTCCCCACTGTATATCGTGACTTACCAAGACATTTTAGTAGAACGAAAGCTAGGCAGACTACCCTGAGCATAATTCTGTGGATTTCTTTCCTTTTTCGTATGTCAGTTTTAAACATTACAATTTGTTTCCCATTTGTCGCATCCCTAGTCTAAACCACTAAAACAGTTCTAAATCGACAATTCTGTTACCCAGCAGTCACTTATATGCTCAGTGGCATCCCATGCTCGCGTGTAATTCATCAAGCCCACCAGACAATATGACAGTCCCGGTGCCTCAAGTGTTATGTCTGGCTGCTTGTTCTGTTTCATGATTTGGGGGTTTTTGAAGACTCCAGACACTTCCTTTGAGTAATTAGCTGTACTACTCACTTCTGATTAGGCTTGTCTCAGAACTTAGCTTGATTACTTACTGTATGTTGAGGACATTCCCATGTCTCGTACTTCCATACAGGAAGCTGTTATTTTGGCACAACCTGAAAGTAACATGCTGTCTAACAGTTGCTATTTTTTACAGGAGTAGAAAGGGATGCCTGCCTCTAACAGCATGTGTTGCACTAACTTTATTTAAGGTCTATTTTTTTATTTTATTTTTTCCCAAATTTTGTGGTAGTTAATCTAGTCTCTTCGCTGCTAAATTGCTGGGTGGCCTGATTAGTGAGAAAAGAAAAGGTAGCCAGCTATCCGCACTTTGTGCCTCTGATCAAAAACATGTATTAACCAACTTTTCAACAACAAGCTGGGTTTGTGATTAGTGTTCATGCAGTGATAATGCAACAAGGGTTGTATTTTCCCAAAGTTGCTGTGAAGTACAACCTGTACAGCAGTGAGGATGAGTTCGACTGTGGGCTGAGCTCCCCCAAGAAGGCAGCGTCCGTTGATGACGACTGCTTTTTCCCCGAGGCCAACGCTGCGATCGATAGCGAGGCAGACTCTCCACCGCCTAAGGCCCCTGAGCCCAAGTGAGTCTATGATAAACAGTATAGTTTAACAGGAATTTTTTGTAGGCCTGGTGACACGGGTGATAATTGTTGGGGGTAATGCAGTGAGTTAAGCCTATGTACGCAATAGTCTAAACTCTGCACATTTTATTTAATTGTGAATCCTGACAGTCAAACTCTCTTCATATAGAAAGATGGTGAAAAGCAAATCAGCAACTGTAAGTGGAGCTAAAAGCAAATCCAGCTGTAAGTATATTCCAGACCTTCCCACGCCAATGGCACACTGTGGCAGACAACTGAGGTGATTCTTGGACTAGCACAGTTAAATGTAATCCAAACTTGTTTCTGTGTTCTGCAGCTCAGTCTGATGGCGATGATGCGATGGCCTCTATGCCTGCAGCCAAACCCAAGGCAGCTCCCAAGAAAACAGCCGCTCCCAAGAAAACAGCAACCGCCAAGAAGAAGCCTGCAGGTACTATAGAACACCTCTAGCCCTGTACTGCTAATACTGCAGTAGTTGTGACATTAGCTTACTGCTTCAATGAGTAATAAAACGTGTACAGGTAACTGTCAAAATAAAGGAAACACCAACTGTCTTAATAGGGCGTTGGGCCACCAAGACCGCCAGAACAGCATTAATGCACCTTGGCTGGATGCGACACTATTCTTCCGTGACAATTCATCATTTGGTGGTGGTGTAAAATGTTGTCTCAGGCGGCTACTCCAGAAACTCCCATAATTGATGAATTGGGTTGAGATCTTGTGACAGACACGACCTTTAAACCAGAGATTCTCAAACTTTTAGGGCCGGTGACAGCAAATTTTATTAGGGACACCCCCCATACCGGGTCTCGGGCCCTGATAAGGAACATTTTAAAAGCCTGCTTCTCAGCATCGGCTATAGAATTGTGCAGTTTACAAGGTGTTAGTAATATTCATTTAAAAACGTGTATTTTGAGATCTGGCCTGGGCCCTACTTTGAGAGTCCATGCTTTTTAACCCCCCCCCTTATGTTTCTCTGAGACCCCTCTTTCGAAGTCAGAGCTCTTCTAGCCATGGTAGACAAAAGTGCGGGAATTTTTATACATGAACGTAAGCAATGTTCCCTCTAAGCTGCGTGCGTGTGTGGCCGTGCACCACCTCCAGGAAACCACGCAGAAATGGCAGGCAGACGCAATAAATTTTACTTCACTAAGTTCGCCCCCTTACTTTGCAGTATGTTTTTTTTCTGTGATTGAATCAACATTATCAACTGGGTGGATGGAACCCTGAAAGCTGTGATCTATCAGACCGTATACCACGAGTATGACAGCATTTATTTATTTTTACTGCTCTAATTATGTTTGTAACCTGTTGAAATATAGCAATACGGCACCTCAGAGTTTGTTATATGGCCAATATACCACAGCTAAGGGCTGTATCCAGGCACTCCGCGTAAGAATAGGCCTTAGCTGTATTATGTTGACCATATACCACACCCCCTCGGGCCTTATTGCTTAATTATATCGGCCCCTTTTCAATACAACAAATGGAACTTTGCAAGATTGAGTCTGTGATTTTGTTGTATGCTGAGCCAGAGCTCGACAGAGTATAATTCTATTGGCAGGGGTAGCCGATGAGCGGCCTTTCAATCAGCTTGTCAGTGGATGTGCTTTTCGGATCGGAGGTGCACATTTCTTAATATTCTTTGATAGTTAGTGAATTATTAGCCCAGTTATAGATAAGTGTATATAGGTCAGAAATGGGGAGTTACTGCTTCCTCCAAGAGCACAAAACGTGTAGGCTACATTTTCAAGTTGTCTTTGAAAAGCCAGTCAGGTAAAAAGTTTACGTCTTAAAGGGGCAGTTTTGTATTTTGAGACGGGCTTGAATATGCAAATAAGCCAATAGACAGAGGGGTAGCCTACATTGTCTAATTCTCTGTATGGTAATAATAATTCATTGTATTTTGTATAGTGGTTTGTCATACGATGCAATTTACAGTCACCTATTTAGTGTTACAGACCAAGTTAAAAAGTAATTAATGTCAAGCCCCTCATAATGTCAAAAAATAAAGTCTTATGCAATGTAGACCTGCATTGAACTCCACATATGGGCTATATCATATTAATCTAAAGCCATTTCCATGTGAATGTTATTGGATTTGCACTACATTATGCTCGAATAGGCTATTGGCCACTGTCTTAAATTGTAAGGGTACAACTTCAATGTTCACTGTAAATGTGCACCAGAAGTTGCACAAAATTCTCACAACATTCAAGTTTCTGCTCATCGGACCTAAAATTTGCTCAGTGACCCAAAATAATTAAGAGGGAACATTGAACGTAAGAATGATTGAATGTTAATTAACTTGGGAACCACACCTGTGTGGAAGCACCTGCTTTCAATATAGTTTGTATCCCTCATTTACTCAAGTGTTTCCTTTATTTTGGCAGTTAACTGTATTTACATGTTGTATATCCTGCATGATGTTATATTGAGGGATTATTCTGAACAGACTCCTAACCCCATCATCCCCTCCAGATGCGAAGCAGCCGTCCATCATGGATGCTCTGTCCAAGCCCAAGCCAGCCTCCAAAACCGCCACCAAGAAGATCCCGTCGTTTGACTCCAGCGACTCGGGGGGCTCGTCCAATGCCCCGTCTAAGGCTGCGCCGGCCAAGCGCAAGGCCCTGGACAGTGACGACTCGGACAGAAGCTCTGATGACCTCATGTCCCGCATCAAGGGCAAGAAGACTACCGTCGCCAGCAAGGTGAGTCCAAACAGTGGCGGTTCTAGCATTGATGCAAGTTATTGATAATGCAATGATATCCTGAGACTTTTTACAATTGACATGGTGCTGGAAAATATCAACTTAAGCTTGTTAACCATGTATTCAGGTTTGCACCCTCCCACCTTGTCAGATCCCTCACTCTGAAATAAATTCACTTCAATTTGGATGTTTTCTTCTTCCTGCATCTCCTTGTAGAAAACAAAAGTGTGGGATGATGAGAGCTTCCATGTATCAGATGAGGAGGTTGTGGCTCCCAGGAGCAAAGCAGTCCGTGCCAAGAAACCCGTCGCTTACAACTTTGACTCGGACTCTGATGAGGACTTTTAGGTTGGAGCATCCTGTTCTCTTATATGGTCAATGTCTCCTGTTATCAAGGATATTACAACTGAAGTCCCTTTTAATGAATCGATGTTTTTATATACTTCACTGCCGCTTGGCCATTTATGGCTTTGCTTTGTAACATTAAAAGTCTTGATTGCTTTTGCACAGAAGACTGGTTATATTAGAATTTGATCATACCTGGAAGAAATATAAGACTTGTTTAAAAGCTAATAACAAAAAAACGATGTCCTATGAAGGATTATTCTCACGCATCTTGCAAATGGCAAACTTTGACAAAAGTTATGCTGAATAATTTCACTAGTTTTAACCTATTCGTTACATGTTCAGTCTTCGGTTTTCATCTTTTTATTCATGTTCTGTCTTGTCATGTAAATATTTAATTGGATGTCTTTTTTATATTTGTTTTGGGAAATAAAGTAGTTGCTTGTTATCATGTGGTGGTTGTGTTAGTAATTGGGAGGAGTTCCATGTAAATTTGAAATCACGCAATGCTTAATTAACAGCTTTGGAATTTAGCATTCCCATTTATTTGCTTTGACACGTCTCAGTACAGATGTGCTCCTTATTGCAAATGAGCAGAAGTGTATTCGGTGATTTGGAATGTTCAACATTGCAGACAGAGCTGACATGATTCCCTAGTCTCTTACACACACGTTGTGTATGATACATTTCTATCCTGATGTTCTGTAAGTTACATCCTCCCGAGCAGGCCCCTGATCAAGTTGAGCTTGGTGGCCTGATTGGGATGGGCATTTCTACAACTCTTCTCTACATACTCATTTCAGTTGAATACTGTATTATAAGAACTTTAGTTTGACAAGAATTGGGTATCAATACCCTGTGAAATGAGCTCATACCTTACTTGCATCAGGGAACATGGATAATCTTTACCTGATACCTTTTGTTCTGATTTGCTATGACTTTTCATCAATCTAGAACGGCAATATTTTTGAAAAATGTGGTGCCCCCCCCCCCAACCTTATGGATTGAAAATACACATTTCAACCAATATGATATTGTTATACTTTTGTAATCATAGTGAATTCATAATGTGACTTAATAAACCATTTCATACTTTACACTAAAACATTAGGAACAGGTGTTCCTAATGTTATAGCAGCCCCACTTCAGAGGCAGGATGATGTACTTGGGACAGCAGCGGTATGAGGTTCAACTCTATCAGGAAGGTTTTGCTAATGTTTTGTACACTCAATGTATGGCTATAGTTACAATCCGTTTTAGGAAGCTCTACACACAATTTCACCTTTGACTTTATCCAAAATATGCATTTGCGAGAACCCCTCTTTATACCTGTATTAGTCAAAAAAAATTAAACTATGATTCCACTACATGGGGGGAAGCAGGGGCGCTCCAGTACTGGCTGTAATGCACCATAACAATGGATGACAATCGCTGATAAACCCCAAAACGACTCGATCGCTATTGTTAGTACACACCGGTAGTGTCTGTTTTCCGGTGTCGCGAACTAGTTAGCACACGGTGTCGTTCCAGCTTCCCACCTGTACTATCTGGGGGCGAACGGTAGGCAGTCTCTTATCGGTCACGGTTGTACCGCAGTTCTGTTAACGGCGTGCAATGAAAACTCCGATAATATTTGTATTTCCCTTTTGACACGTTAAGTGTCACACAAGCATGAAGATGTCGGGGGACATTCATGCAGACACCAATGGGTTCTGCAAAGGGTCATGAAGTAACACTAATTTTCCCAATAGGAAAACAAATCAGAGCTAACTCATACGGTTTTTAGGACTACAAAAAACTTGTTTGTAGGACAAGTTGGGATCTTTTTGTTTCGGTGAAATGTATTCGGGAAATTACGGTGATTTTAATAACCATAATATCGACGTATATTTGGAGTAATGCAATGACAGTGTGCGTGTGGTCCTCCCACTACAACTATCGAGGCTCTCATTCTGGTAACATGATGATCGATGCTTGACTACCGTTTGTAAATTAGCCAACCTGCATAGCCTACCACTACTGTATCTGCGAGCTGTTGGCGAGAGCGCAGGTGCCAAGACCAGAGTAGGCACATTTGCTATTTCACGCAACAGTTTTTGACAAAACGACCGGTTTGGGTGAAAATGCTATGGAAGCACATCAAACTTTAGATTTTTATTTGGTACAGAACTTACATTTTGTGTCATTTTGTCATAACTCACTGATTTTTATCCACAATTCCATTTGGTGAAAACATACCACAGGTGGGGAAATGCGCATGGCTATGTCCTCTGCAGATTCTATGAGAATCTTGTCGCCAAAGGGATGGAAACCTAGCTAGAGCGGCAATTTATTTTCATGCGAATATTCTATACTGAACGAAAATATAAATGCAACATGTAAAGTGTTGGTTTCATGAGCTGAAATAAAAGATCCCAGAAATTTCCCATGTGCACAAAAAAGTATTTCTCACACGTTTGTTTACATCCCTGTTAGTGAGTATTTCTTCTTTGCCAAAATAATCCATCCACCTGACAGATGTGGCATATCAAGAAGCTGATTAAACAGCATGATCATTACACAGGTGCACCTTGTGCTGGGGGCAGTAAATTTTTTTTTTTTTGTCACAACACAATGCTACAATTGCAATTGGCATGCTGACTGCAGGAATATCCACCAATGCTGTTGCCAGATAATGTAATGTTCATTTCTCTACCATGAACCGCCTGCAATGATTTTGGCAGTACCTCCAACCGGCCCCAAAACCGCAGACCAAGTGTTACACCTGCCCAGGACCTCCAAATCCGGCTTCTTTACTTGCAGGATCATTTGAGACCAGTCACAGCTGATGAAACTGATTAGTATTCCTGTCTGTAATAAAGCCCCTTCCTGGGGAAAAACTCATTTTGATTGGCTGGGCCTGGTTCCCAAATATGTCCTCCCAGGCCCACCCATGGCTGCCTCCCTGCCCAGTCATGTGAAATCCAGATAGGGCCTAATGAAATTATTTCAATTGACTGATTTCCTGATATTAACTGTTAATCAGTAAAATAATTTAAATGGTTGGTTTAATGTTTTCTCCATTACATGTTCAACTCTATCGGCAGTTTAGTCACTAACACTGTTGCGTTAAACAGCAAATGTGACATGACTCTGGTCTTGTTACATGCGCTTTAGCCAACAGCTAGTCTACATAATTTGATTATTATGGATACGAGCGAGAATATTTGTAGGCTTATTTGTCAAACGAGCATCGATCATAATGCCACCAGAATAATCCCTCGACATGTTTTGGAAAGGAGCATGAAACGTGCACATTCAACACCCTGTGAAGGTAATGACTTTACTCGCATGGAAACGTGGTTACTGATAGTCCAAATATGTTTTTTTTTTTTTTTTTGCTCATTCAAACAGCGTGTCGACAAGGGGAGATGTGCTGTCAAACCGGCCCAGTTTTCTATTGCGGTCAAGTGAGCCGACACTCGCAAAACGCAGTCAAGCCACCTGCACTTGAATTTGCGCATGGATTCTCGTGCTCAAAGACACCACTTTACGGTATCGCGTGTTTTCTGGTAGAGAAACTGAATCGAATGAACTCTCATGCAGTTAGAGACGATAGCTACAAATCATTTAAAGCAAACAGTTTTTAAAGCACACTTATTCAATCTTCCATAATCATAATTATACCAAGTCTGGTTTTTTGTTTTCACTTTCAAAAATGACTTTGATATCAGGGGTAGAGTGGAGGCTGCAAAGCCTGCAGTGCTGTTAAGGAAATGTTAAATTGTTAAAGCAAGATGTGTTTACAGTCCTGACATACAAACACCATTAGGCTACTGCAACCTCACTCTACCCATGATATCAAAGTCATTTTTGATCAATTCAGGCGGCAACTGAACCGTCTTTTACTGCTTTTTGTCTCTGACAAAAGAGTTGTTGACGTCCACAAAAAAAATCACACTGCCTGCTCGATAGGAATCCAGCTATGCCCATACAAAAATGAATTTGTTGCTGTAAACTTCCTGCAAATTTGCTGCAAGATAAATAGTGTGCCACAAAATGTTGCTAGAAGTTTGGAAATGTTTGCCACTAGTTGTGAATCTGCTGCAACCCTTTGGCGACAATAAAAATGTTTGCCACTAGTGGCAAACGTTTCTTCTGGTGAACAGTTCCAAGATCAATAACCGCTGATGACCAATCAGGGAATTAGAAAGTGACAACCAATTAGGTGGTTTAGAAAAATCTGTTGGAAAATGGAAACCAAGCTATCTAGCTAGCTACCTACCAAAGTTCTCAGTTGAGTGTCTAACTTATCAAGTAAACTTCCTAATAAATGCTAAAATTGTGTAAGCTAATTGATGCCTTGTTAGCAATGCAATGTTTTATGATATAGAGTGAAAAACATTTTGTTGATACCAGTTTCAATCTGTCAGCGCCACTGACTGGCTAGCGCTCAGCTAGCTATTAGACTGTCTCTTAATGATGAAGTCCTCAGCTGGCTAGCGCTTAGCTAGCGTTTTTGCACAATTACAGTGAAAGCTAGCCACCTATCTAATTATTTGCCTAAACAATGTTCCCGTCTTTGAATACCAATATGCTAGTGTCACTCTTCAGTAGCACATCAGCTAGCATAACAGCTAAGGTAGCAACAATATGAGCTGACTTGACTTTTGCAAATTGATAACCTTTCCCTATCAGTGGTGTTGGGAGGAGGATGCACGAACACCCTGGAAAGATGTTTGTGGTGCACTCTCTCATAACACTTTTTTTGATTGATAAATGAGTGTATCGTCAAGCTTTGATAAGGTAAACAAAATATTCTCATAGATGTAGTCCATGCATTAATTATTTGTAACAATTAGATCATTAATTGCTTTAAACTAGTAGCTAGCTCATGACATTTTTACCATAAAGGCATAAAACATTTTCTTTATGGTGAACCCAAAAATGTGCTTTTTGGTCATAATTTAAGGTTAGGGCTAGGCATAAGGTTAGCAGTGTAGTTCGGGTTTGAAATAGGATGTTATAAATGTGGCTAGGCCAGCTAGTGACCACTGCAGAGCTGCATCCCAATAAATGCCAACCTGCACATCGACATGGAAGGCTATGATTCCAAACATGGTTAATGTAAGTAACTAAATCATCTAAACTGTAACAGGGAAAGTAGCAATTAAACAATTTACCTCAGCCCACAGTTTCATCCGATACTGACATAAAAACGTATTGACCTCATGTAGCCTACATTTAAAGTTCAAAGGATGACTCAATCTAGTCTTTTTCTGCAGTGGGCTAAATTAGGGTCACACAGTGTTTCTTGGTAGTCAAATTTACTTTAAAACAAAGTATTCACTTCACATACATGGTTATGGGCTTGAAAACTGAAGACACCTGTACCATGTCAGATATAGAGTTTAAATTTATTCAATTTTGAGTTTGCATCCCAATATTACATTTCATATATATCACAGAAAACTGAAATATAACAAAACCGTTCGTTTGACATAGAAACACCAGATTTTAAGCAGGTTTAATAATGTTTATTAATTATGAAAAAGATTACAAACATTCCACCCATGAGGCCACTAGAGGATGAATTGTTAATTTGACTGCAGGAAAGGGGTGTAGGCTATTTGAAAATTAAAACAAAGTCAGGGACTGGCCGGCCCAGCCAATCCCACAAAAGCACTCACAACTGTTTTATCAGTAGGTCTACCAGTGCCCACTGGGCGCAGACTTCAGTTCAACGTCTAGTTTTGATTTACATTTGATTGAGTTGTCAACTAATGTGAATTCAACGTGAAATCAACAAAACATTTCACCATGTCATTGGATTTAGGTTCAAAGTTGGGGGGGAAAATATGAAATTCCCTTATGTTGGTGACATCCAATCAGTTTTCCATCAACTTCATCACATTATATTTTTTGTTTGAAATTACATGGTAACAACATTGATTCAACCAGTTTTTACCCAGTGGGTGGTGTATTAATGCTGGGGTGTTCCTGTGTTCTCCCTTGTGAACTGCTCGGGCCGATTGGGAAGTGCTGACTCTTCCTGCCATTAGGAAAAGCCGTCATCAATCAAGAGTATGCACTCTTGAGTAAACAGTAATTATGTTTGTGTACTTTGATATCCCAGATAGGACATGACAGGAATTTCCTTCCCCGTTGACGCCCCAGCAAGCCGACTACTAAAAGCCAACCATTATCACTGTCTAACGTGGAGTTAGACTGTGGTAATAGTCGGCTTGCTAGGAGAAGCACACTGAGGGAATCAACATAGGTTGGCTTAATTTTTTTTTGTCATTGCACCTTTAATAGATGGATGTTATAATGCCTATTGTTTAAAGGTTTTTCTACAGATCTTTTTTTTTTATTGACTGACAGTATTTTGATGACTCATTGACTGCTACCCATTGATTCAAGGCTGCCTCAGGCTGAAGTACCAAATCAAAGAAGGCACCTGCCCACATAAACTAGGCACCCAGAGTGTGTATGCCAGAGGCTAAAGAGTACTTCTACCAGGCTTGTACAGGAAACGGCTTATTATGACGATCTACCATGTATATGGTTGAAAAGTTTGGTATGTTCTCTCAGTATGTTTAACCTCTATGTGAGCAAGTTAATTATTTGTGTGGGTCGTTTTGTATGTAATATTAAGTACACTCAATAATATACCTATATTGTTTTGCCTATGTGCCTCTTAACTAATCAAAACCTCTGTTCTTCAATGTCATTTAAGATCACGAAAGGAGCAGTGGTTTTCACTGAATTGGTTCATTTCCTCAGGAAGCTTAAAAGGAGTTGAAGTAACTTCTCATCTAATACAGGTATTTTCTTGTGTTAATTAATTAAATGTAATGTGGAAGAGGGAATATATTGGAATAGCTATCTTTCTAAGTTTCAATCAAATATTTGGTCTTGTTTCAGGTCATGTGAAGGACACACGTCCATGGAATTAGCCTTTGATCTGTAAATCACCCTGTTCAGATTTTTATCATCCATTTTAGTACTTCTTAAGGAAGGGCTTGTGAGCAGACTTGGCATTTTGACTTGACAACCCTGCATGCCAGTAACTCATGAGGGATAACTATTTCTGAAAATGGACTGAATATAAGTTCCACTAGACCTCCAGAGACCCCCAGAGAGCCAGGAGGAATAGCCCAGACCGAGTCCTCGCATCATGGGTGAGTGGAGCTTCCTCAGCGGCCTCTTCGATGCCCTCCAGGTCCACTCCCCTATGCTGGGCCGCTTCTGGCTGCTGCTCATGCTGGTCTTCCGCATCCTCATCCTGGGCACTGTCGCCGGCGACTTGTTCGAAGACGAGCAGGGGGAGTTTGCCTGTAACACACTGCAGCCGGGCTGCAAGCAGGTGTGTTACGATGATGCCTTCCCCATCTCCCAGTACCGCTTTTGGGTGTTCCACATAGTCCTCATCTCCACGCCGTCCCTCATCTTCCTCATGTACGCCATGCACCACCACAACAAGAGGACCATGCAGTTAGGCCAGCCAAGGTTCAGCCAGCTGATTAGCAACGCCGCCAGGGAAGAGCGCCATCTCCGACAGCTCTATGTTATAAACGTGGCCTTCCGTTTGGTGACAGAAGTGGGATTTCTGGTAGGTCAGTGGTGGCTGTACGGTTTCCAGGTTGAGGCCCAGTTCCCATGCAGCCGCTTCCCATGCCCCTACACGGTGGACTGCTTCGTGTCACGCCCCATGGAGAAGACAGTCTTCCTCTGTTTCTACTTCGCTGTGGGAGTGGTATCTGCCTTGTCCAGTTTCGTAGAGCTCGTCTACGCTTCATTGAAGTGGTTCCGTCCCACCGGGGAGCAGCCAGAGGAGCGGGCATGCGACTGTCAGAACCTCCGGAACCTGCAGCAGGAGGAGGTGAAGATGGAGGAGGAGGAGGAGGAGCAGAAAAGGAGGGGAAGGACCATGTCCGAGGGTGGGAGTAGTAGCGTCAGAATGAAGGGAGGGGCGGTGAGGGGCAGCGCCAGCAGGAAGGTGTCTAGCATTGGACACAAGAGCGTCGGATATCAGGGAAACAACCAGAGCACCAAGACCAGTGTTTCTCCTATATTCATTTAGCAGGTGTGGAAATTGTTGCCACTGCTGCAAAAAATTATGATGAAATTTTTGGTTTTAATATATATTTCTGCCAGACACACTTTTAAATGGATAGTCGTTGACTCAGTGACAGGAAGTCTATGGGAACAGCTAGCTTGTCGTTGTGCTAACGCTAGTAGAAATCCACCCCCGCTACCCTTGCCACCACTGCTGAAACAAATCCTAGGGGAAACACTGAAGACAGTTACGGTGTAATTTAGATTAATTTGAAAGAAATCATGTGTTCAATTAGACAGTGGGTTTGAGTACATTTTGATTTGATTTATTAGGATCCCCAATCATTTCTCTAGAAGTAAATTCTCTCCAATTTCAATTACAACCGAAAGAGCTCATGCTGTGTCTCTAGCCCTCACTCACCTCTTCTGTTTGACGGTGATACCCTTCTGCTGCAGCGACTTCTCATTGGCGAGCTGCAGGAGGGTCACCTCTTTGCATCTGAACAGGTGGGTGAAGAAGGTCTTCTCCAGCAGCTTGTCCAGGGTGATGCTGAAGCCAATGACGACAGCTAGTTAATGCATTGTTGGTATTACTACAATAACGGTAACTGCAGTAACAACTTATTCCCTTTTCGATTACAAGACCGGGAAATGAGGGGAAAGGAAATTGGCCCACACTTAAAAATGTATTTTCATTGGATTTACACAAATGAAGGCCCTGTGAAAGACTAGTTCCTGTCCACGGGGTGTACATCAAATTGGGTGTACATCAAATTGCATCACGCTCACGCTACATATACAGGAGATAGGCTCCTGCCCAATGGGCCATTCTGGCTTGGACCAGGCTACTTACTTACTTTAAACAAAGGAAAGTCATGTGTAATGTAATGTTATTAGGTTACATGTAACGGGTTTGCAATTTCATGCTCTTGGAGTACTTTTTTTGTTTAATTTGTGTTGGTATTTAGACACAAGTTATTTCCCTAAAATGAACATAAAGGAAATACTATTTTCTGTAATGTAAATTGTGGCCGGAAAAGATTTGTGTCAATACTCCATACAGGAACTGCTTGGAGACTAGACCTGTAAAGAAGTCATAACGAGACTGATTGGTCAAGACTCAGGAGGATGCATGAACAACAGGGGGGACTGATATTTGGAGCATGTACACAAAGAATCTCTGAAGTGCATACAGTATAGGCACTGTCATAACTGTGGCTCCATGGTTTCCAATAAGGCCTTCCTACATCCAGCTAATGTATTTCTATGTTATTGTGTGTGGACAATGATATTTTCCAATGGCATTCAAATGTGCTGGATTATACCAAAGTATTTTGCTGTTGGTGTTTACAGCAAATGTCTTATTCATCTTGATCCATTTTATGCAGACCAAGAGTGAGTTAAAATGAAGTGCAATACAGATCAAATAACTTGAATTGAATATACTGTAACTTGGTATGTGTGGTGTGTATGAATCTAGTGTGCAAAATATGACCTACATGAGATCCATGATTACGTCATTTTAATAATTTAATCTCTGCTCGACTGAACCTTTGCACCCGGTGGAAAGAGCCTGCTACATAGTACTATGCAAGGTTTTCCGTTAAGAGTGAATGAAGAATGTTGCACACTATCTGATACCATCGGTGTTGTGAGACTGAGTAATATCTTCTTTGCACTGGCAGTGAAACGTGTGCACTTGAATATGCAACAGGGGTATGCAAAGCAGTTTTTGTGACATGGAAATAAATGTTTTAGAATCAGTCTTGTGAACCTTTGTCTTATTTTAAAAATATACAGTTTGTAGGACTCTCAAAATAACATAGATGTACCTTTGTTATTACAACTATGTAATCTACTTGAATGCAAGATGGTAACACCTTTTATTTCCCTTTCTCATCGGGTGGAGAAGCTAGACCTGACCAGTAAGTGGTATCTGTGAACTCAGCTTGTGTCTTAACTGCAGTGTGTATCAGAGAACAATGGGGGTCAGCAGAGTCATAACTGTGTGTGCCTGGCCTTGTTTCTCATAGCCTGCGTTTAGACAGGCATCCCAAGTCTTGTATTTTTTTCCGCTAATTGGTCTTTTGACCAATCACATCAGAACTTTTTGCACCAGATATTTTTCAGAGCTTATCTGATTGGTCAAAATACAAATTAGTGAAACAAAGATCAGAATTGGGCTGCCTGTCTAACGCAGGCATGATATATCAGAATTATACTCAACGGCAGTTACACTGAACATGACACAAACTGCCTGGGTTTTGAGACCTTCAAAAAAATGTCATACCCCTTGATTTATTGCACATTTTGTTGTGTTGCAGCCTGAATTTAAATGGATTAAATATATTTATTTTCTCACCCATCTAACCACAATACCCCATAATGATAAAGTGAAAACATGTTTTTAGACATTTTTACTAATTTATTGAAAATGAACGACAGAAATATATAATTTTCATAAGTATTCATACCCCTGAGTCAATACTTTCTAGAAGCACCTTTGGCAGCAATTACAGGTATTAGTCTTTCGGGATAAGTCAAAACTGTAACTCGGCCACTCAGGAACATTCACTGTCTCCTTGGTAAGCAACTCCAGTGCAGATTTGGCCTTGTGTTTTAGGTTATTGTCCTGCTCTGTCCAATGGAAAGCAGACTGAGACAAAAAATACATATATGGAGAGTGGTACTCAGTAATGTGTTGTTTTGGATTTGCCTCAAACATAACACTTTGTATTCAGGACACAAATATGTTTTGCAGTATTACTTTAGTGCCTTGTTGCAACCAGGATGCATTTTTTGAAATATTTGTTATTCTTTACAGGCTTCCTTATTTTCACTCTGTCAATTAGTTTAGTTCTGTGAAGTAACTACAACGTTGTTGATCCATCCTCCATTTTCTCCTATCACAGCCATTAAACTCTGTTTGGCCTCATAGTGAAATCCCTAATTGGTTTCCTTCCTCTCCTGCAACTGAGTTAGGAAGGACACCTATTTTCTTTATAGTGACTGGGTGTATTGATACACCATCCAAAGAGTAATTAATACCTTCACCATGCTCAAAGGGATATTTAATGTCTGATTTTATTTTTATTTTTACCCATCTACCAATATTTTGTATCTTTGCAAGGCATTGGTAAACCTCCCTGGTCTTTGTGGTTGAATTTGTGTTTGAAACTCACTGTTCGACTGAGGGACCTTACAGAACATTGCATGAGTGGGGTACAGAGATGGGGCAGTCATTAAAAATCATGTTAAACACTATTATTGCACACAGAGTCCATGCAACTTATTATGTGACTTGTTTAACACATTTTTACTCTTGAACTTACTACTTATTGACTCAAGACATTTCAGCTTTTTACTTTTTATTAATTTGTACAAATAGTTTTTTTTAAATAGTTGAGTAAATAAAGTGCTACCATAATTTGTACACAGATACTAATATGAATTCCTGTTCACATTTTACAATAGGGTACTGATAAATCTCTTTATTTTGCAGTTGTAAACCACTTATAGTAACTACTTTACTTTTGAAACCCCTTTATTAATTAAGAGTTCTTTAAAATAAGTGTTACCAAATTAATGTTTTTGTAAGGAATTAACTAAATGGATTGTTGATGTATTTGAAATATTAACAAAAGACAAAATAACATTTCTTAAATGTCTTTAAATTTCTCCAGTATCATGATTATGAAAAGCAAAGGTTAAGTAACAACTCACTTTTGATTATGTATTAAATAAATGTTTTATTGTCACACAAAGGACAGGTGCAATGAAATGTGTTACAGGGTCAGCCATAGTAGTATGACACATGTGGAGCAAATGAAGATTAAGTTCAACCAAACAAGTTAACCCCAGACTTTCACTCTTAAGGCAATATGTGTGACTTCTCGTTTTTTGTCTTAAATCAAATGAGCTTACAATATAACATTGAGCCATGTATTATCAATATTTAATAAAAGGCATCTTTCAAATAGGCTTTCAAATCTTAAGAAAGTTTTGCACAATGTATGGAGAACTTCCAATGTCAAGGCTGTTACTAGCTGTTGTAAACGCTCAAAAAGGCTTCATGTTACTTTGTTTGAGAAACAGCCAATTGAGAAACAGCCTTTCCTAAAGACTGACTGGTCCAGTCCCTGGAAATGTGGACGTCACCTCACTCGCTTCAGTAGGCTTCTGTGGCATGTTGCTGGGTCAGGGGATTGAACAATGAGGCTAGGGATTCTTTAAGTTTGGTCAGGTATAAAATAAAAGGTTAACCAGGTAGGAAGTCAGTTCAGGAGCAGCAACCATTAGTACAGTTAGCAAACATGTACAACACCAGAATAAACATGGGCAAGGTAAGCACTGGGAAGGCTTCTTATATGTTTTTTTTTAATATATACTTTAAATTCTTGTTAATCTAACTGCACTGTCCAATTTACAGTAGCAATTACAGTGAAACAATACCATGTTATTGTTTGAGGAGAGTGCACAGTTTTGAACATGAAAGTTATTAATAAACAAATTAGGCACATTTGGGCAGTCTTGATACAACATTTGGAACAGAAATGCAATGTTTCATTGGATCAGACCAACATTTTGCACATACACTGCTGTCATCTAGTGGCCAATATGTAAATTGCACCTGGGCTTTTTAAAAATATTTTTTATATTCTCCTACATTCTTTTCACATTTCCACACACTTCCAAGTGTTTCCTTTCAAATGGTACCAGGTCCTTGCTTCAGGGCCTGAGCTACAGGCAGTTAGATTTGGGTATGTCATTTTAGGCAACGTTTTTAAAAAAGGGTCCGTTCCTTAAAAGGTTTTAATTGTCATAGATTTTTATACAAAATTGCTCTTAACTAGTGTTCTAGCACCCCAAGCAACAATATCATAGTTGGTTACCAGTGTGACTGAATAGCATCCAAAAATGTTGTTTCATACAATTGTTTAATTAGGTATTCACAAAAAAGCTGTGAAACCTATTGTTATTTTAGGATTTATATCCTTTGCATAAAATAGCTCAAGCATAGACTGGTAACTTCTTCTCTGATTGAATGAAGATATTCAAGACGCTATCATCATTAAGAGAAAAAAAAGTCACCTGGTAATATAAATGCTTATTTAAGATCTTGCAATGTCCTCAATCCATTACTATCCATGATATTGCCAAGGGTATGGATTACGGATACCGCATTTGGACCATTGGGGTGATGTGAAAGGCTGTCTTCCCGATGATCGCAAGACATTATTGTTTAATATTGGAGTCTGGCTATGCCATTTAGTTTCCCGATTGCATAGTTTTCAAATTTTGCGCCAAATAGAAATAGCTTGAGCAATAATAGGGCCAAAGCGTGGTTTACATTGTTTAAGAGATACGCAGATCAATGAACACCACTTCTTCCAGTGCAATGGGAGCCATCATAGTTATCTCTATTCTCAGCCAGGGAGCGGAAGAGTCATGTCTCAATCAATTTATATTTGGGTGAAATGCTAGTACATGGAAATACAATTTGAAGTTTGGAACAGATAGCACTCCAGAGTCTATCCCTCTCTGTAAATGTGTTCATTTATTCTGGGATCTCTTACCTCTCCATATACATTTTGAAAATGCACTGTGGAATTTATCCCAATAGCCAGAAAGGCTCATAAAATTCAACCGAGATAATAAAAAATAAAAAAACATTTTAAAGTTTTTGGCAATGGTTTTATCTAAAGAAGGAAATATATCTATTCTTAAATATTTAAAATGAGAAATGGTTGGGATTCCATAAGTAGAGGTGGGGTCCTCTGTCAGGTTCTTGGGGGGCAGTAAGGGCAGATTTGGTTAGATTTGTTTTATAACTTGAGATAGAGCTGAATTTGTCTATGATCTTCAAAGCGTTTGGGAGAGATGAGATACATTGTCTAGATAAAGTAAGACATTGTCAGTGTATAATGAGATGACGTGTGGTCCTGTGCAGTTTAGTATAGCATAGCACTGGCATCGCCAGGGTTGTGGATTTGATTCCCATTGGTGGACCAGTGTGAAAAAAGTATGAAAATGTATGCACTCTCGACTGTAAGTCACTTTGGATAAGGGTGAAATGACTAAAATGTAAATGTGATCTGAAGAACTGAGATATATTGGTGTAAATTCTTTTGATTATCGAATTGCCTGGACCAGGGTCTCCATCGACAATAAAAATAGCAGAGGTGAGATGGGGTCACCTTGCCTTCTACTTATTCAGAACGGAGCAGAGCGGGTATTGACTAATGTTACTATAGCTGAGGGATTGGCATATAATATTTTAATCATATTTAATCAAACATTATCAGGTTTAAGGTATGATCCAGATTCAGACGGTGTCAAAGAAACAAACGTTTATTTCAAACGACAGGTCAAAAGCAGGCAGAGGTCAGTAATCCAGAGAGGGTGCAAAAGGTCCAGAATGGCAGGCAGTCTCAGGGTCAGGTCAGGCAGGGGTGTATAATCTAGTGAGGTGGGGCAAGGTAAAGAACGGCAAGCAGGCTCAGGGTCAGGTCAGGCAGGGGTGTATAATCTAGTGAGGTGGGGCAAGGTAAAGAACGGCAGGCAGGCTCAGGGTCAGGTCAGGCAGGGGTGTATAATCTAGTGAGGTGGGGCAAGGTAAAGAATGGCAGGCAGGCTCAGGGTCAGGTCAGGCAGGGGTGTATAATCTAGTGAGGTGGGGCAAGGTAAAGAAAGGCAGGCTCAGGGTCAGGTCAGGCAGGGGTGTATAATCTAGTGAGGTGGGGCAAGGTAAAGAATGGCAGGGTCAGGTCAGGCAGGGGTGTATAATCTAGTGAGGTGGGGCAAGGTAAAGAATGGCAGGCAGGCTCAGGGTCAGGTCAGGCAGGGGTGTATAATCTAGTGAGGTGGGGCAAGGTAAAGAATGGCAGGCAGGCTCAGGGTCAGGTCAGCCAGAAGGGTCAAAACATGGAAGGACTAGAAAACAGGAGCAAGACAGACAGGAGCAGGGGAACAAACGCTGGTAGGTTTCACGAAAACAAATTGAACTGGCAACAGACAAACAGAGAACACAGGCATAAATACACATGGGATAATGGGGAAGCTGGGCGACACTCAAATGTTTCAAAACAGACCAAAGATACATTAGGATCATTGTAGAAGCTTTTTCAAAAGCTTTTTCTGCGTCAGATACTAGAGAAGACCATAATCCAGCAGTTTACATAATTAAAAAATTCAAACAGTATCTTCTAGACAATTTCACAGCACTGAGACTACGCTTGTCAAGGTAGTGAATGACCTACTGCTATTCTTATTAGGTGGTTGGAAGACTTGGTTGGTCTACAAGGACAGATTCTTAACTGGTTCAAATCCTACCTCTCTGAGCGCTAACAATTTGTTCAGATAGGCAATAATTTATTTGACGTTCCAAGGTTGAATTTGGTGTTCCTCAAGGTTCTGTGCTTGGACCCCTTTTATTTTCCTTATACATGCTACCCCTTAGAAAATGTCATCCACTTGCACAACATACACTTTCACTGCTATGCTGATAACACCCAATTGTATTTTAAACCAGATAATACTTTACAGTCAGCCTGCCGTGCATAACAGATAGTAGTAACTGGATGGTTTTAAACTGATGATACTACTTGGCCACAAGAAACTCACAAACAAAGTTTCAGCGCTCACTCTCAACATTAATGGTTGTCTCATTACACCAAACATGGACGTTAAAAACCTTGGTGTTACCTTTGACCCCGGCCTAACTTTTGACAACCACATAAAAGGCATATCCTAAACATTTCCAGTTTTTTCACTTCATCACTCAGCCAGATGCCAAAAAATTGTTCCATGCGTTTATTTAATCTCGATTAGACTACAGCAATGCCCTCCTCTCGAGCTGCACATACTGCACTATTAAAAGCCTACAACTTATACAAAACACTGCAGCTCGCATTTTAACCAACACTAGAAAGCACATCACTCCAGTTTCATCTGCCTCTATGGTATTGGTCTGATTTTATGATCTTCCTCTTAATATTTAAAACCTCTGCTTTGCCTTGCCTGGTTATATCTGACAGACATGCTCGTTCCACACAACCCCAGTGAGGGAGCTCTGCTCCCAAGGAGCTGGTCCACTTACTGTACTTAAATGTCCACTTACTGTACTTAAATGCAGAACCAAAGCAGGAGGTGGAGCATTCTCTTCTCAAAGCACTTCGGTTATGGAACAGTTATTGCCCTGACAGGTTATTGCCCTGTCAGGTAAGAGGGGCAGACACCATTGAAGTTTTTAAATCACTTTTAAAACCTCACCTTTATAGCCTTTAATCAGTGGTTGTTTTCGACATCCTCTGTGTTTTATGTCATTTTTTTGTTCTGTTACTTTTTACCTCTCCAATTTCATGATATTCAACGAGTAGTTACAGTCTTGTCCCATCGCCGCAACTCCCATACGGACTCAGAAGAGGCGAAGGTCAAGAGCCATGCGAAGCCACACTGCTTCTCGACAAACTTCCCGCTTAACCCAGAAGCACCAATTTCTTCGGAGACAACACCGTACACCGTTTTTTTATTCATACTTTTTACTGCTCCCTTTTACTTTTTTCATTTTATTGTTTTAGTGTAAAGTGAGTTGTGATTTAAAATGCACTTTACATAAAGTTTGATTTGCTACATAGAATGGAAGGGAATGGAAAAAGTGGTTGTGACATACTTAGCGAATAATCATTCTACCCAATGTACGTTTTTGTAACCCACAGAAAAAAATGCTAAACCCTTATGTTAATCCTTATATTAATCCCTTATAATTATATAATGCATAATATCCTGTGCATGGATATATCAATATTATGCTTTGATCTTGTCGATTCCAACATGTTGGCCTACATTGTCAGTTCCTTGTGATTATTCCTCAAATGATTATTGTTGTAAAACAGTTTAAATCTCCCAACTTTCTAAATCTCCCCATGAAGTATTTCTAGCTCAAACCTCCTCCCTCTCAGCTCCCTCTATCTTTTCCCTGGACACAGCATACAGTATATTCAGATTGTGAGGAGGTGGTGTAAGGCTTTGATGTTTCATAGAACAGAATTATAGATGTCTTTTACATAACTGCTCCCTCACTGGAGGAGAGGAAAAGAGAGAGAAAAAGAGGATTATTGGCCCAAAGTTTTCAACACTCTCTCGACTGGCTGGCTGTCTCTCTCATCCTCTCCCAACCCCTCTCCCCCCCTCTCTCTCTCACCCCCTCTCTCATCCTCTCCCTCCCCCTCTCTCTCTCTCTCTCTCATCCTCTCCCTACCCCTCTCTCTCTCTCACCCCTCTCTCTCATCTCTCTCTCAGCCTCTCCCTCTTGCCTATCTCTTTCTCCCCTCTCTCTCTCATCCTCCCCCCTCTCTTCTCACTCTCTACTATTCCCCCCCATCTCTTGCCCATCTCTTTCTCCCCTCTCTCTCATCCTCTCCCTCCCCCTCTTTTCTCACTCTCTACTATTCTACCCTCACTCATCTCTCTCTCCCCTTTCTCCCTCCAACTCTCTCTCTCTCTCTGTGAATCCTTGGAGGCTCCTATACGTGTTTCTGTCTGAAGTTGAATTTAGGTTGGCTGTTTGAGTGATTGTCTCTGTAGATTAGGAGAGAGGAGAGGAAAGAGAGGTAGCATATTTAACCCTCTCCCAGGGTATTTTATTCCCTTGCCAGACGTCTCAGCAATCCCCCAGTCAACACCTGTAGCCCCCTCTGCCTCCCTCTAGGCTGGGGTTCAGGACTGTTGCAGTATACTGACAGCTCCACGTGGTTGACAACCAGCCAGCTGATATCTTGGCACCTCTTCCTGTATATTCTTCCCAGAACTGATATTAGTCTACAAAGACGCAGGATGTGAATATGTACTATTCAGTGATGTGCATGGTTGACTATTCCACATTGTCATGAAGTTGCCCTGTTGGTGAGGGTTATGACCCCCATAAATACCTTTCCCCCTTTTCTCTCTCTACTCTACAGAATGGACTCTTGGAAGGACTCTTGTTAACATAGAGAGAGTATGGTAACATCAAAAGGTTGGGGAAAAGAACCATCTTTATGTAATCCAACCAGTTGTCATCTGAGACATTATTACTGATGATAGGATGACCAACTATATCTTGGAAGTCTATACATTCAAGTTATCAGATTCACATGGAATTGTTGTGCAATTTAAATGTTGAAATATGAAACTATTTGTGAAAAGATTAAATGTGATTTTAGTTTTTAAAATGAGAGAATTGTTTTCACAAGTAAAATATACTCAGTGGCCACGCCCACGTGAATAGGCATTGGTTGGAAATGATGAACCAACCCCTTTTCTACATTTCTATAAGAGCCCCCATGACTCAATTCACGGCGAACTAAGCCAACCTCAGTGTGAGCTCTGGTTGCGAATGGTTGAACGACTACAACCTAACAAAATTAACATTGTGTTCCCGATGACATGAGGACTGATGTCCATACGTTTAGAAGGGCGAATTTCAACGTGGAGGTGACGATCGCCACGCTGGAAGGATGAATTTCGACTATACCAGCCAGAATATAGCATGAGCTTATAGAATGGCAACTTGGTATGAATTATGAACTCTTATTCACTAAAGAAGTGATACATCCTAGACGTGGAGTTAGCAGCAGCAGCTGTAAACGTGCATGGCCTTGGAAAGGACAGACAATCTCTTCAGAACGACAGAGTATTACAACGTATCCGTTCTACCACACCAGGATGGTATGACAACGTATCCGTTCTACCACAAGATGACAGACTACAACGTATCCGCCCAGAAATATTCTTCAAAGGACAAGGGAGTTCTCTGCTGGGCGACCCAGCCTTCCATCTTCGACCAATCTATCGAAACGTAGCTCAGAGTAAATATATTTCTTGCATTTTCCTTTTCCGAATGGGCGGTTATTTAGAATGCATAAGATTCGGTATTTCCGATAGCATAGCTTCATAAGATCAGATAGAGACCCAATCCTTTTTTTCGCCAGTCTTCTCACATTTTAATTCAAACCCAACCACCTTTCTTTGTCTAACCAGCCGTCATATCGGTTTCTTCCGCTAGGGACGTTTTCTTTTATGACATAATTAGTAATCAATGTATGATCCATCCTGTGTATATGTAATTCTGTGTGATTATTTAAATATTTAGTAAATAAATAAACCAAATTTTGTATTGCTGATTCAACTTGTTAGCCAAGGTTCATGAGAGAACCAAGAATTCTACGACGTTCAGATGAGACTGAATAAGGTGACAATGAATAATTGACTGCTATTGATATAAAAGATTACCAGGTCTTTAAGAGTCAGAAGACAATAGCGCTATAAAGGAATCTATAAACATTCTTCCGTGGTGCCCCAACTTACTTATAATTACATTTACATGATTAGTTTAATCAGGTAATATTAATTACAGAGAATTGATTTGATAAATAGCATGTCATATATCACTTCGTCCATAGTAAAGACACAACATTTAATGTGACTTCAGTAACTGTACAAGAACCTCTTAAGGATGCCTAAAATGACATACCCAATCTAACTGCCTGTAGCTCAGGACCTGAAACAAGGATATGCATATTATTGATACCATTTGAAAGGAAACACTTTGAAGTTTGTGGAAATGGGAATGTAATGTAGGAGAATATAACACATTAGATATGGTAAAAGATAATACAACAAAAAAACTAGTTTTTTGACCCCATCATCTTGGAAAGGCTAATGACTTTGGAATCTACGTGCAATTTAGATCTTGGCCACTAGATGGCAGCAGCGTATGTGCAAAGTTTAGACTGATCCAATGTACCATTGCATCTCGGTTCAACATTTGGTAGCAAGACTGACCAAATGTGCCTAATTGGTTTATTAATAACTTTTCAAGTTCATAACTGTGCACTCTTCTCAAACAATAGCATGGTGTTATTTCACTATAATAGCTACTGTAAATTGTACAGTGCAGTTAGATTAACAAGAATTTAAGCTTTCTGGCAATATAAGATATGTCTATGTCCTGGGAAATTGTCTTGTTACTTACAACCTCATGCTAATCACATTAGCCTGTGTTAGCTAAACCGTCCCCGGGGGTCCCACTGATCCAGTAGAGGTTATTAACATGCATGTGAGTGTACCAAATAGTGTGTGTAGGGTAGATATAATGGTCTAATGCAGGCCTGGGCATTTATTTTCCATGGAGGGCCATATTATAATAGATTTTTGCCATTGCGGGCCAGAATCATATTACAGGATTATACATCATGTGTATGCCTGTGTTGACAGATATATCTACTGTATATCTACTGTCACATCCAGATATGCTACTTATTTAACTTTTTTAACATGCACAGAAATAAACCACATCCATGTTCTCATTTGGTAGGTATTTTCATTATTAAACATGCAATGAACTACACAGAGGGAAAAGTACACAGACAGAACTCTTGTCACGGGTATGGGTATGCACAAAAACACAAGAAAGAGAGAGAGCTCAACATTACATTTAAACCACCCAACCGGTGTGAAGTCTCTGATGGGTATTGACTAGAGCAGTGAAGTCAGGTATAGTTTCTGACGTCGCTATGCGCAGGATTGCTGAGAGGTGAGAGTCAGTAAGAGATGATCTGTGCCTTGACTTGTTATATTTCATCACTGAAAATGTCAGTTCACATACATAGGTTGACCCAAACAGTACAAACATCTGCTGAGCATGACTCCTAATCTTTGGAAATTGTTGTTCATCGAGAGATGCATAGAACCACATTAGTGGCATTGTTTTGAATAGTTCTCCAATCATTGCATCAGACTGAAGATCGATAAGCTCAAGATGCAGGTCAGTGGGAGCGTTATCCACATTAAAGGTGAAAGGAGAAGAAACCAACAGCATGTCATTTTCCAACACTTTGGAATCCTCAAAACGGCGAGAAAAATCACCGTTCAAAGCACATGTATACTTCTCCCTCTGGTCATCTGATAGGGAACAGACTAGTAGTATCGGAAGGTGGGTGAGATTGTTGTCATCTGATAGGGAACAGACTAGTAGTATCGGAAGGTGGGTGAGATTGTTGTCATCTGATAGGGAACAGACTAATAGTGTCGGAAAGTGGGTGAGATTGTCGGCTTCTACTTGCCGGGTCAGGAGGAGTAATTTTCCCTTGAAGGCTTTGACAAGGCTGTACATCTGATGTGTGGTAGGGGAGATTGGCATGACCCGACTCTGTCTCTTCCAACAGTGAGACAAACTGCATGTGGTTTAAAGATTTTGCTCTTATGAAGTTTATTACTTTAGTTATTACTTTAGTGACTGTATCCACAAAATGGCTTGTTTTCAGAACACATTTACAGAGCACCTCCTGATGAATAATGCAATTAATCATGCAATGAATGCAATTTTCTGGTCTGGGTTCTGCTCAGCTACTTGATCTTGTATCCTTTTTAAAAGGCTAATGTTTTTTCCTGTCACGTTTGGGCACCAATCAGTGGTCACACTGGACAACTTTTCAAAACTCAGTCCCAGCTTTGCCGCACACTTATTAACCTCCAATAAATGTTTCCCTGTGCTCTTCATTGACTGCACTGAAGCAAGCTCCTCTGTCATTTCAAAGTCAGGGGTTATGCTTCGTAAGAATATCAATAACTGCGCCATGTCACTTGCATCACTGCTCTCATCCAGGGCCAAGGAGAAATAGGTGAAATCCCTTACCTTGTCTTTCAACTGTTGTTCCATATTCTCTGCGAAGTCCTCAACACGCCGTGTCACTGTTCGTCTTGACAGAGGAACATTTCAGCTCTTTCTTCTCGGGTCAAAGTATTGCTGCAGAGTCAATTATTCCTATATTTCTCTGCTTCGTCTGGAAGTGTCTGAACAAGCTGTAGTCTTTCAAGACAGCGATGCTCTTTGCACAAGAAGCAAACAGTTTTTCCTTATATCTCAATAAAGAAATATTTCGATGTCACTCTTGCTGGAACACCCTACATTAATTTTCTACTTTCCTGTTCTTAGAAAAATATTTTTTTGCGCAATTTCTAGCTAGCTACTATTTGTGGCGTGTGTCAGCCTGTCAGTCACTGTCCTCGTGCAGTTACTATTTATACATGTCTTCAAAATAAATGTCCCACAAGCAGTGGGAGTTACATCATTACACAAAGGTGAGTATTCATTGGGCTTTTAATTTAAATAAACAAATACGTTTTTCAAAATTTTACTATCACAAATTCTTTATGTGATCTGAGCATGATTCCGCGGGCCGTATTGAATCAGGTCGAAGGCCGCATACGGACCCCGGGCCGGTCTTTGCCCAGGCCTGGTCAAATGAATGTAACCCCTGTAACACCTAGCTTAGTGCCTACCATAGAAATACAATGGCTAGAACAGCCAAAGCCCCTTTAATTATACTGTGGTAGCCCCTCTGGCCTCTGACCCCAGCCACAGAGCCCGGGGTATCGCTGTCCGATTCAGCTCACTGGACAGTACTCCTCAGTCTATGGAGTTGCTAGAGAACACGGGTCACTCTGCTGCATACTCTCCCTCCCTTTCTCCTTCTCTCCCTTCCTCTTTTATCAGAACCTCAGGACTGCTACTGTGTAAAAGTGGGACCACTCTCTCTCTCTCTCTCTCGCTCAAATTACGTTTAAATCCAACCATTTTTTGGAAAGTATTACCTAACGCATAAAAAATAGAGACAAGCCTGATGGAAATGGCAAATGGGTGGATATTATTTTGTTAGGGAAATACAGTTGAGGTCGGAAGTTTACATACACCTTAGCCAAATACATTTAAACTCAGTTTTTCACAATTCATGACATTTAGTCCTAGTAAAAATTCCCTGTCTTAGGTCAGTTAGAATCCCCACTTTATTTTAAGAATGTGAAATGTCAGAATAATTAGTAGAGAGAATTATTATTTCAGCTTTTATTTCTTTCATCACATTTCCAGTGGGTCAGTGGTTTACATACACTCAATTAGTATTTGGTAGCATTGCCTTTAAATTGTTTAACTTGGGTCAAACGTTTCGGGTAGCCTCCCACAAGCTTCCCACAATAAGTTGGATGAATTTTGGCTCATTCCTCTTGACAGAGCTGGTGTAACTGAGTCAGGTTTGTAGGCCTCCTTGCTCGCACACGTTTTTTCAGTTCTGCCCATACATTTTCTATAGGATTGAGGTCAGGGCTTAGTGATGACCACTCTAATACCTTGACTTTGTTGTCCTTAAGCCATTTTGCCACAACTTTGTAAATATTCTTGGGGTCAATGTCCATTTGGAAGACCCATTTGCGACCAAGCTTTAACTTCCTGACTGATGTCTTGAGATGTTGCTTCAATATATCCACATCATTTTCCTACATCATGATGCAACCTATTTTGTGAAGTGCACCAGTCCCTCCTGCAGCAAAGCACCCCCACAACATGATGCTGCCACCCCCACAACATGATGCTGCCACCCCCGTGCTTCACAGATGGGATGGTGTTCTTTGGCTTGCAAGCCTCCCCCTTTTCCTCCAAACATAATGATGGTGATTATGGCCAAGCAGTTTTATTTTTGTTTCATCAGACCAGAGGACATTTCTACAAAAAGTATGATCTTTGTCCCCATGTGCAGTTGCAAACTGTAGTCTGGCTTTTTTATGGCGGTTTTGGAGCAGTGGCTTCTTCCTTGCTGAGCGGCCTTTCAGGTTATGTTGATATAGGACTCGTCTTACTGTGGATATCGATAGTTTTGTATGTGTTTCCTCCAGCATCTTCAAAAGGTCCTTTGCTGTTGTTCTGGGATTGATTTGCACTTTTCGCTCCAAAGTATGTTCATCTCTAGGAGACAGAACGCGTCTCCTTCCTGAGCGGTTTGACTGCTGCATGGTCCCATGGTGTTTATACTTGCGTACTATTAGCTTCTAAAGCCATGACATCATTTTCTGTAATTTTCCAAGCTGTTTAATTAAAGGCACAGTCAACTTAGTGTATGTAAACTTCTGACCCACTGGAATTGTGATACAGTGAATTATAAGTGAAATAATCTGTCTGTAAACAATTGATGGACAAATGACTTGTGTCATGCACAAAGTAGATGTCCTAACCGACTTGCCAAAACTATAGTTTGTTAACAAGAAATTTGTGGAGTGGTTGAAAAACTTGTTTTAATGACTCCAACCTAAGTTTATGTAAACTTCCGACTTTAACTGTAGACTTCGAGACAATTGCGATGGAAACAATGATATAATAACCCAAGTAAAGTTGGAGTCACACAATGATATGTTGTGTTGTCCTCCCACCACAACGTGGGACGTGGAAAAGCAGAAAGAGTTTATTTGGTAGATGGAATCATTTATGCAGAACTTCACATGGCTAAGTGAATGGTGATGAGCATGATGCAAATATCCAATTAATATTGAGGGTGTTATTTGTATGCTGGGTACAGGATGATCGTGTTTGCCTGCCAATTATGAAATATAAATGATCTTGCTCTTATCCTACCCTCTTCACTTTGTCAGCGAACTGTTGTCTAGAGAGCATGCACCAAGACCAGATGGGCCAAGTTAGCTTTTTATCACAACAGTTTTGTCACCAAACCATCAGTAACGTTGAAAATGTGATGGAAATGCATTGAACTTCTGTTTTTTATTCGGTAAATGGAAACATATGCGAAAAAGTGTTTTCATGTGCACTAAGTCATCACCCACAGCTTTTCATCCTCAACAAGACAGTTTGATGGAAACCCTCCTATCTGTTAATGATTTTTTACGCAGATATTTGATAGTGAGTGTGTTTGTGCGCGTGTCCTGATGCGCTCATATGTGGACCTCGGCGTGTCTGTGTCCATGTGTTGTGTGTGTGCATGTGTGTGTGTGTGTGTGCTTTTGCGACCTTGTGCACTCATACATATGTATGTCCTTGTATATTCATTTGTAGCCCTGTGTGTGTGTGTGTGTGTGTGTGTGTGTGTGTGTGTGTGTGTGTGTGTGTGTGTGTGTGTGTGTGTGTGTGTGTGTGTGTGTGTGTGTGTGTGTGTGTGTGTGTGTGTGTGTGTGTGTGTGTGTGTGTGTGTGTGTGCGTTAGTGCGGCGTGCAGTGTGCAGAGCCTGTCCAGAGCAGTGTGCTCAGCAGTCGAGTTCGGCAACACACTAACGTGATGTGACAGGGCAGAAATACCAGCTCCACCGCCCACGCCCACACATCATCTCCTCTCCCCACGCTACACCCACTTCCCATTGGCTCCTCACCTCCGATGCTCTTGTCTTCTGCATGGAGACAGGAGGACCTAACCTCCACCTTCCTATCCCTCCATCCCCCTATCGCCTGTTCAACCAACTTCACACCATTTGGTGTCGATCCAGGAAATGTTAATGTCATGTGGTCTGTTGGTATTGGATCAAACACATCAAACTAATGGTAGCCATGAGTTTGATACCATTCCGTTCAATCCATTCCAGCCATTGATGTCAGTCAGCTCACTTCTGTACCCGTCCCTCATTCTCCATACCCGTCCCTCAAGGCATTCTTGTTATTTTCTTATTTCTTCCTCCTCTGCTTGGTTGCTTCACAACAGACCAAGGTGACGATCATATAGCATGTCATTTGACCTTTGCGGCTGTCAATGATTTGACTTCTGACCTTTAACCCTTCACGTGTTTGATCAGTGCTGTCAAATAGATCATAAAGGTTGAGCGGCCATCAGTGGTGGCTGGTGGCACTTTAAATGGGGAGGACGGGCTCATAGTAATGGCTGGAATGGAATCAATGGAATGGTATCAAAAACCCATCAAACACCTGGTTTTCCATATATTTGATACCATTTTATTAACGCCATTCCATCCATTATTATGAGCCGTCCTCCCCTCACCAGCCTCCACTGGTAGCTATACATAATTCTTATCAGTTCTTGATTCTTACCTAATAAGCAGTGTATTTTAAAGCTGAGTGGGGAATAAAAAGGCAGATCCCCCGAAGCAGAAATAGAAATACTGTAGAAGCAAGTATTATATATTAAGTACTCTGCCTCTGTGCATACTGGTGTAGGTTATACAATTTACTTTTAGGACGGTGCCCTTTAAGAAATGGCCTCCTCATCAGTTTGACAATCATATAACATGTTATTTGACCTTAGTGGTTGTCAGAATTTGACATTTCACTACTGTAGAATATACAGCACATCAGCATGACACAATCTTTCCCACTGGTCACACACTGGTTGAATCAATGTTTTTTCCACGTCATTTCAGTTCAATTACGCGGAAACCAACGTGGGATAGAAAAACAATAACAAAAACATACAGTGCCAGTCAAAAGTTTGGACACACCTACTCATTCAAGGTTTTTTTGTTTTTTTACTATTTTCTACATTGTAGAATAATAGTGAAGACATCAAAACCATCAAATAACACACATGGAATCATGTAATAACTCAAAAAAGTGTTAAACAAATCAAAATATATTTTACATTGGAGATTCCTCAAAGTAGCCACCCTTTGCCTTGATAACAGCTTTGCACACTCTTAGCATTCTGTCAACCAGCTTCATGAGGTAGTCACCTGGAGTGCTGCTTTTCCTTCACTCTGCGGTTCAACTCATCTCAAACCATCTCAATTGGGTTGAGGTTGGGTGATTGCGGAGGCCAGGTCATCTCCATCACTCTCCTTTTTGGTCAAATAGCCCCTACACAGCCTGGAGGTGTGTTGGGTCATTGTCCTGTTGAAAAACAAATGATAGTCCCACTAAGCACAAACCAGATGGGATGGCATATCTCTGCATAATGCTGAGGTAGCCATGCTGGTTAAGTGTGCCTTGAATTCTAAATACATCACTGACAGTGTCACCAGAAAAGCACCCCCACACCATCACACCTCCTCCTCCATGCTTCACAGTAGGAACCACACATGCAGAGATCATCCGTTCACCTACTCTGCGTCTCACAAAGACACATGGGTTGAAACCAAAAATCAAACATTTGGAAACATCACACCAAAGGATAGATTTCCACCGGTCTAATGTCCATTGCTCTTGTTTCTTGGCCCAAGCAAGTCTCTTCTGATTATTGGTGTCCTTTAGTAGTGGTTTCTTTGCAGCAATTAGACCACGAAGGCCTGATTCACGCAGTCTCCTCTGAACAGTTGATGTTGAGATGTGTCTGTTACTGTAACGTCTGCTTCCAACTCACACCTTCAAACACGTAGATCCCCTGAACGCAGCTCACTCTCCAGATCCCAATCACCTGAATTCTAATCACCTGTTCACGCACCTGTATGTCATTATCACACACTATTTAGTTCAGTTCTTTGCACCCCATCACTGTGAGGTTTTGTTTGTTTTGTGACACACGGCTGTCAGAGCACTGGGTTTCCCATGATTGATGCCTCCCGTGTATGATCATTTTTGCCTGCCTCACAAATGACGCCTTTTGCCGATTCCCTGCCTGTACTTTAGCCTATCGGATTTACTGTTATCTACCTATTGCCTGATCTCCTGGATTACGCTACTAGCCTTTTCCCCTGCCTGTGCTGTTGCCCTTTTGGACCTCTGTGTATGACCTTCTGCCTGCCCCTGGACCCAGCTACCTGCCTCCTCCTGTGGTCCTTTGCAAGCGCCCTGTGCTTGAAACCAGCTCTCTGTCTCCCCTCGTGTTAATAACGGTTACTTGAACTCTGTGAAGCATTTATTTGGGCTGCAATCTGAGGTGCAGTTAATTTCTGAGGCTGGTAACTCTATTGAACTTATCCTCTGCAGTAACTCTGGGTCTTACATTCCCCAGGCGGTCCTCATGAGAGCCAGTTTCATCATAGCGCTTGATGGATTTTGTGACTGCACTTGAAACGTTCTAAGTTCTTGACATTTTCAGAATTGACTGATCTTCATGTCTTTAAGTAATAATGGACTGTCATTTCTCTTTTGCTTATTTGAGATATTCTTGCCATAATATGGACTTGGTCTTTTACCAAATAGGGCTATCTACTGTATATCAACCCTACCTTGTCACAACACAACTGATTGGCTCAAATGCATTAAGAAGGAAAGAAATTCCACAAATTAAATTATTGTATACCAGGTGACCAACTCATGAATCTGGTTGAGAGAATGCCAATAGTGTGCAAAACTGTCATCAAGGCAAAGGATGGCCACTTGGAAGAATCTCAAATATAAAATGTTTTTTGAGTTGTTTAACACCTTTTTGGTTACTACATTCTTTCATGTGTTATTTCATAGTTTTGATGTCTTCACTATTATTCTATAATGTAGAATGAGTAGGTGTGTCCAAACTTTTGACTCGTACTGTATATACTGTATACAAAATAAATAAAAAACGTGGAATAGATGTTGAATTGACGTCTATGCCCAGTGGGTTGATTCTTCCCAAATAAGAAGTGTATTCCATCATTCAGTGGGGTTATAAGATGGAAAATCCCCTGAAGCACACGTAGAAGTAGAAGCATTGCTCCCTTGACCTTCGCTTACAAGCTTCTATATTAAGACGAAGGCTCTGTTTTTCCCCCTTGAGCTCGGTCCTTCTAAACAGTTCTTTTTCTGTTTCCTCGTCTCTCTCCTCCCTTTCTCTGTACTGTATATGTCCTTTATTCCCTCCCTCCCTCCGTGCTGTTTTTCTCTCTGTCCTCTGGGAAAGGAGAGGGCTGCATGCAGACATGGTGTGGATCACTGAACTTTAAGACAGCGCCTCTGAAGCCCTCCATTTCTCTAGATTACGGTTTCGAAAGCTCTTCGTGGGATGCAGGAAACTGATATGATGTTCTGTTCTCTGCCATTGTTACTGTACGGGGGCTACTGCTCATGTTGGAACGGGGTATTTTTCATTTGTGCTGCTCATATATTGCATTGTCCGTCTCCCCGTGTTCGCTTGTCATATGTATGGTATTAACTCGTGTTTCGATATCCCTTTCTGTTATCCCCTCTTCAAACAAACATATTGGGTTTTACAGAATGCTGTGTATGCATGTAATACTACTCTTTGACCTTAATCCTTGGATAGAGGTCCATGCTTTCGACTGCATTCTTCTCCAGTCCAGTGGGCATATTCCGCGGCTCTTCCTTAATTCATGTTTTTTTTTTCACGATTCCTCAATTCTGTCTCCTTCTCAGCCATATTGGAGGAGAAGATCTAAGCTCCCTCCCCTCGGACCTTCTTCACCCATGTGTTTTGAGAGTCAGACGAGGAGGAAAGAGCATGAGAGGAACCTTAGACAGATCAATTGAGGAAGAGCCTGAGCCTCCCAGGAGCCCCTCTGCTGTCCATTAACCAATGTAATGACTTGATTGCCTAAATGGACGTATAAAAAAACTATTTGTAAGCTGTGGGCAAATTGGGGAGAATTGGAACAGCCCTGCAGAATGTGATGTGTGGTTGTCTCACCTTGCTATCTTAAGATGAATGTGCTAATTTGAAGTCGCTCTGGATAAGAGTGTCTGCTAAATGACTAAAACCTTTTCTCCAGAAAGTGTGCTGCTTTTCACCAGAGCCCTGGACTATTTTTGTTGTATAAAAAATGTAATGAACCTTTATTTAACTATTGAGGCAATAGTGTGTATAATTTGACATGTAGCCTTGGTAATAAACATCATTTGTGAAATGAAACTGCAAATACATTTGTTTAATTCCTTCCTGAAAACCGCTACACCGTTATTCTTTAGCTATTCACATGATGTTAGAGACCAGTTCTGAACATGACATCTACCAGCAGGTGGCGATATTGGCTTACCTGTTCTTAGGTCAAACCCAACAACTCCTTGGACGCAATTGAGCCCTTTCAGAAACTTTTTGGTGTACGTGTGTGCGACCGTGCGTGCGACCGGGCGTGTGTATGTCTGTAATGCACTGTGTGAGAATGAGGATCAGAGAGTTCATGTAATATGCCGACGCAAGCATGTGACAAGCAAGGGAGTGCATTTCTGAATTTCAGAACGTTTGTGCTCATGTTTCCACGTCTGTGTGTGACCTGTCTGTCCTCTAGCCCCGCTCTCTAGGCAGGTAACCTTTAGTGTCTGTGTGCCTGCCTGCCGGTTAGCGAGCCGCACTGAGCCATGTGGTGCGCCCTTGCCCTTGTCCTTTTCTCAGGGTTCCGGGAGATGTGATGTGACATTGGGGGCGAGGAGGAAGAGGAAGAGGTGTAGTGGGGGAGCTAGGGAGGTAGGTAGTCCCTATCAGGTCTTTGGCAGTTTCTCAGTAGAATAGTCCATACACAGGCAGCCAAGCTTACAGCTAGAGTAACCCATGTGACAGTACAGACAGTGTGCAGAAAAGCACAAAATCACATAGATAGGCCTACACAGTCACAGAGCCATATACTGCCCTATACTGTAATATGGCTTATATATGGTAGGATGTCCAATCGAAAATGCATATTATGACCAATGTGTAAAATGTGTTAATACTGTAGATACTCACCTAAGAAAACCAGTGTTCCAAACCTCATGTCTCTATCATAATGTGTTCAAAAGTTATTGCCGTTTTTACCCTTGAAGAACGACCAAGTTTAGTGGGACTAAATCAATGAAGGCCAGACAAAAAAAGTAGTAAAAAATCTGGAAAATAGCAGGAAGGAAAACTGCCAGGCTCCCGTTGAACTCGTCATCGTTCTTCTCGAATCCGGAGGACATAAAACACTAGAGGTAAGATAGATATCGATTTTGAGACATGACGTGTTGTATTTTCATATTTCACTATACAGTTTTCATATTGATGCAAAATTCTTCTTATTTTTCAAAGATTCCTCAGAAAATCTGTCAAAATCTCTGTGAAATGTCAACATAGCAGTGAGAGTACCTCAAGCGGTTTTAATTTCAAAGACTTTCAAAGACCGCAGATGGACTCCAATCAAGTTGTACTAAACATCTCAAGGATGATCAATGGAAACAGGATACACCTGAGCTCAATTTTGAGTCTCATAGCAAAGGGTCTGAATACTTATGTAAATAAGGTATTTCTGTTTTTTTCATTTTCAATACATTTGATACAATTTCTAAAAAACTGTTTTTGCTTTGTCATTCTGGGCCATTGTGTGTAAATTGTTGAGGATTTGTCTTTATTTAATCAACTTTAGAATAAGGCTGTAATGTAACCAAATGTGGAAAAAGTCAAGGGGTGTGAATACTTTCCGAATGTACTGTATTATACAGTACAGAAATCCTTACCCGTACTGCACTCAACAACAGCACATACTTCTGGATACACGTGAACACGCATTGGCCGAAGCCAATATGATTTAAGTCTCTTTGGATAAAAGCGTCTGCTAAATGGCATATATTATTTGTATTATTATTATTTAATTCACTCACATGGTTCTACACATGAATACAGACTATTTCACTCTGTATAACAGTTGGACAGAGTCCAATAGACCCTTTTACCCCTCCTGCAACATCAGCCCCTCTACTCAAACTCAAAGTCATAGAAATGGGGAGGCATTTGGGCGCTGCACACAGACGGGTAGAAAAAATGAAATCTATTAGTCTGACAGGCCTCCAAGAAAGCCCAAGACATCCTCCTGGGAACTGCTTGGAACGCTTAGCGAAAACCAGAGAGGATAGAGAGAGTGGACCGAGCAATCTGAGGGCAAGGGAAGACAGAGATAGAGAGTGAGAGGGGGAGGGAGGGGGAGAGAGAGAGTGAGAGAGATTTGGTTTAACAATCTGAGAAAGAGTGATAGAGAAAGAGTGTATGAAAAAGACTATTGTAAATACAACCCATATTTATGTTTATTTATTTAACTATTTATTTAACTATAAACTATTTGCACATAATATGACATTTGAAATGACTTTGTTTTTTGGGGAACTTTTGTGAGTGTAATGTTTACTTTTATTGTTTATTTCACTTTTGTTTATTATCTACTTTGAGAGAGAGAGAGAGTTCTTCGTTAGTTGTAGAGAGGTAACCCCACCATAACTACTCTGTACTGTACTATATTGTGCTCTACTGTATTCTGACACCCAAGTCTTCATCTGCTCCATACTAAACCCCAGTTCCACCCCAGCCCCTGCTTCAGTGTCCAAGTCCCAGACCCTGATCATGTGATTCTGACCTGCTATGTTTTACAAGGCTGCAGTGCAGCAGCAGGAGCCTCTGGGGGACGGCTAGGCTGCGTCCAATAGCAGCAGGAAACAAAATGTTGCTTCGAGGGGAGTGGAGGTGTTTTGCTTCTTGAACGTCCACTGGTCTTTCAAATAAGGTTACCTTGATGTGTATCCCTTGAAATAGTGGGTATTTTCACCAGGGCTCATGCACCCTATTCCATATCCTCCAAGCTCATCATCAAGCTGGAGGCCCTGCAATTGGGTCCTGGACTTTCTGACGGGCCGCCACAGGTGGTGAATGTAGGAAACAACATCTCCACTTTGCTGATCCTCAATGCTGGGGCCCCACAAGGGTGTGTGCTCAGCCCTCTCCTGTACTCCCTGTTCACCCATGACTGCGTGGCCATGCACACCTCCAACTCAATGATCAAGTTTGCAGACAACACACCAGTAGTGGGCTTGATTACCAACAATGACAAGACAGCCTACAGGGAGAAGGTGAGGGACCGAGAGACTGAAAAACAGCTTCTATCTTCAAGGCCATCAGACTGCTAAACAGCATTCACTAACTCAGAGAGGCTGCTGCCTATGTTGAGACCCAATCACTGACCACTTTAATAAATAGATCACTAGTCACTTTAAACAATGCCACTTTAAATGATTCCACTTTAATCATGTTCACATATCTTACATTACTCATATCACATGGATATACTGTATTTTATACCATCTATTGCACCTTGCCTATGCCGCTCGGCCATCGCTCATCCATATACGTATACAGTGGGGAGAACAAGTATTTGATAAACTGCCGATTTTGCAGGTTTTCCTACTTACAAAGCATGTAGAGGTCTGTAATATTTATCATAGGTACACTTCAACTGTGAGATGCGGAATCTAAAACAAAAATCCAGAAAATCACATTGTATGATTTTTAAGTAATTAATTAGCATTTTATTGCATGACATAAGTATTTGATCGCCTACCAACCAGTAAGAATTCCGGCTCTCACAGACCTGTTAGTTTTTCTCTAAGAAGCCCTCCTGTTCTCCACTCATTACCTGCATTAACTGCACCTGTTTGAACTCGTTACCTGTATAAAAGACACCTGTCCACACACTCAATCAAACAGACTCCAACCTCTCCACAATGGCCAAGACCAGAGAGCTGTTTAAGGACATCGGGGATAAAATTGTAGACCTGAAAGTCCCGAAACCTGAAGGATCTGGAGAAGGTCTGTATGGAGGAGTAGGCCAAAATCCCTGCTGCAGTGTGTGCAAACATGGTCAATAACTACAGGAAATGATCTCTGTAATTGCAAACAAAGGTTTCTGTACCAAATATTAAGTTCTGCTTTTCTGATGTATCAAATACTTATGTCATGCAATAAAATGCAAATGAATTACTTAAAAATCATACAATGTGATTTTCTGGATTTTTGTTTTAGATACCGTCTCTCACAGTTGAAGTGTACCTGTGAAAAAAATTACAGACCTCTACGTGCTTTGTAAGCAGGAAAACCTGCATAATCGGCAGTGTATCAAATACTTGTTCTCCCCATTGTATGTACATATTCTCATTCACCCCTTTAGATTTGTGTGTATTAGGTAGTTGTTGGGGAATTTGTTAGATTACTTGTTAGATATCACTGCACTGTTGGAACTAGAAGCACAAGCATTTCCCTACACCCGCATTAACATCTGCTAACCATGTGCATGTGACCAATAACATTTGATTTGATTTACAGAACACACTACTTTTGACCAGAGCCTACTATGGGCCCTTGTCAAAAGTAGTGCACTATATAGGTAATAGGGTACAATCTCAGATGTTCCACTTAGTGACTGTGTGGTTCTTTAAAGCCCCTTATAAGTGAGGGTTCGTCTAAGCATGTCATTGGGAGTTAATCTTCTCCCTCTCTCCCTGGATTAAATCTGTGGAATCTGAAACACTGCACTCCCCTCCTCCTCTCATCCTCTCCTCCTCTCATCCCCAAATGAGCTGACCTCTGCTATCATTCAGTTCTGGCAAGCAGTAACTCCTCTACCCTCCTCGCTTTCTCTCTCTACAGCTGGATTATACGCCTGTAGACATAGACATATCCTGTTGCTCCCTACCCCCTATATATACACACACACACACACACACACACACACACACACACACACACACACACACACACACACACACACACACACACACACACACACACACACACACACACACACACACACACACACACACACACACACACACACACACACACACACACAACCTCAGCTACATCTGTGTAATTCCTGAGAGATTTTGGGCCATTAACCAAGTGAAGCCCAGTCCAGAGCAACAATCGCTCAGATCGCTGCCGTTCCCCCCCTTCTTTGTTCCCTCAAATCAGAAACAGCTGCAGTCGTCCACAGTTGTAAGTCATTCATTCATTGGAAATGTAAAAGCCACTAACTGAACCCCTCATCGCTAACCTGCCCCTTTGCATCAGGAGATAGGGTGTGTATGTGTGTGTGTGCATGTGTGTGTGCATGTGTGCGCGTGCGTTCGTGTGCATGTGTACTCCACTGTGCATACTGTGCTAGGTTATACAATGTACTTTAAGGATGGTGCCCTTTAAATTTTTCACTGGAGTGGGCTAAATCAGGGTCACACAGAGCGTTTCTTGGTAGTCGTAAACAAATCTACTTGGAAACAAAAGTACACCTCACACACATGGTTATGGGCTTACAAAAAACAAGATACCTGTACATTTATTTAACTAGGCAAGTCAGTTAAGATCAAATTCTTATTTTCAATGACGGCCTAGGAACAGTGGGTTAACTGCCTTGTTCAGGGACAGAATGACAGATTTTTACCTTGTCGGCTCGGGGATTCAATCTCGCATCCTTTCGGTTACTAGTCCTACACTTTAACCACGAGGCTACCTGCCGCCATACCATATCAGATATAGAGTTGAAATGTATTACCTATTGAGCTTGCGTCCCAATATTACACTTTATATACATCACAGCGGCAGGATTTTTGAAATAATGTTTATTAAGTAGGCTTTGGTCATTCCACTGCAGGAAAGGGGTCAAAGATCAAATCCACATCATGGGAAGCAGTGCCACTGTTTTCCCCAGCACCTTTGTTACTATATTTATTTTATTTTGTTGTGCCATCCGTTTTGTCACCAAAGCCCCATACACTACCCACCATTGCAACCTGCACGCTCTCGTTGGTTGGACCTCGCTTCATACTCATCGCCAAACCCACTGGCTACAGGTTATCGACAAGTCTCTGCTAGGTAAAGCCCTGCCTTATCTCAGCTCACTGGTCACCATAGCAGCACCCACTCGTAGCACACGCTCCAGCAGGTATATCTCACTGGTCACCCCCAAAGCCAATTCCTCCTTTGGCCGCCTTTTCTTCCAGTTCTCTGCTGCTAATGACTGGAACAAACTGCAATAATCTCTGAAGCTGGAGACTCATATCTCCCTCACTAGTTTTAAGCACCAGCTGTCTGAGCAGCTCACAGATCACTGCACCTGTACATAGCCCATTTCTAAACAGCCCATCTATCTACCTACCTCATCCCATTACAGTATTTATTTATTTATCTTGCCCCTTTTTACCCCAGTATCTCTACTTGCACATTCATCTTCTGCACATCTACCATTCCAGTGTTTAAATTGCTATATTGTAATTACTTCACCACCATGGCCTATTTATTGCCTTAACTTCCTTATCTTACCTCATTTTCACTCACTGTATATAGAGTTTTTGTTTTCTTTTGTTCTACTGTATTATTGACTATGTTTTATTTATTCCATGTGTAACTCTGTGTTGTTGTATGTGTCGAACACGCTTTATCTTGGCCAGGTCGCAGTTGCAAATGAGAACTTGTTCTCAACTAGCCTACCTGGTTAAATAAAGGTGAAATAAAATAAAAAATAAATATACCAGACCACTTCTGCATACCTGTCACACAGTGAGTGTACTATGTACACTAATCTACGCACTTCAGCCTAAATGTTTTACTTACATGCCGATGCTAACAGACATGGGACCTTGTGTTAAGATAATGGTGCGCAATTCAACAAACTTAGAAGGAGGCCATTTCTAAAAGATGAAATCCTTACTTGGGGAAACTGCCATGTCTGTTTGGGATATTACAACGACAGCAAAGTTACTGCAAACAACAAACACATGTTTTTTTCCCTCTCGTACGTCGTTGCACAAACAACCACAGTGAAACGGCTCGCTCGTCCAAAACAATAAAACTACAGCGAGAAAACAACACTTCCAAAGTGTTTCATAAAGGAACTTAACGTAGCAGGAGTAAAAGAAGCGACAGGCCGGCGTTCCTTTCTTTCTGGTCCTGATGAGAAAAAATGACTGTCGGGGGAGCTTTTCTTCCGCACTGTTCAGTAATATAATATAACATTTATATATATATCATTTAGCAATCCAGTAAAGGTGGGGGAGGAGTTAAACGGGTTGCCTTGGTTTTGGAGAATAGTTATGGAGAAATGGAAGGTTAACACGGGCAACAACGTTTATGTTTTGGCGTATTACTCAAGCCCGGTTCTTTCTGTTATTTTCTCTTTTCCCTCCCTCCCTCCCTCCCTCCCTCCCTCCCTCCCTCCCTCCCTCCCTCCCTCCCTCCCTCCCTCCCTCCCCCCCCTCCCTCCCTCCCTCCCTCCGTTATCCCGGTGGAGATCTCTCATTTCCGCCAGACCCAATGTTGATTTCATACTGGAGCTCGGGGCTTATACTGGGAGACTAGGAGACTGGGGAGAGAGGTGCGTGCGCTTGTCTGTCTGTGCGTGTGCAGGCGTGTGTGCGTTCCAAGGTCTTATACAGGTTCCCCTTGGCACCATTTTTAGGTATACAGATGTCTAAGGTGGCTAAGTCATGCTATTTCCAACCGATAAAAAAGTTGCACTGTACCTGCAGGAATTGATAGTCAGATGTATATGTGTACGCCACAACAGTTTCAAGGTGAGTGCTCAAAATGGTAATTTCACTACTGGGTGGAATTGTTGCTGGTGTCAATAATACCCACTTGCTGGTTGGCTGAGTATGACTCATAGATAGGAAAGACATGCTTGCTATTTCACACATGCTTCTTCCTTCCTTCAGCAGCTGCAGCCTCCAAGTTTTGTTTCTCCTTTTTCTGAAACTACGCGCGTCCCACAACAAGTTCCCCAAACATACCATCTCATCGGACCCTCTCCTCCCCAATGCCACCCGAAACACTGAGAAGGGTGTTTCAATGTCATCTAACAGAATCGATAGAAGTTAAGTAGTGTTTCACGTTACCCTCAAGCACTCCAGTAGTCTCATAGTAAGATTTAGACTTATGGAATTCATCCAAACAGTTTGTGTTATGAGATCATTCATTTGGATAAAGTCTCACCACACCCAGGGATGGTGTGGAATTCATTTTGGTGTGACAGGAACTGTCGACGTACTAAAGATTAGAATGGTTCTTCATGTTGGGATGTCGATCCATGAGGTACGAGACCGCAAGAGCTGGGAGGGCAAACTCGGCTCTTGATTCAGTCTCGTCCACTTGGCCCAGAGTTAGGAACGTTGCTACACAGCTGTGTTGTCTCCTGCTCTGCTGTGCAAACTAAATTAAAGATTCCTAAAATAATAAAGAAGTTGTTGGTGTCCTCCATTTTCTTACCTGTGGTACCTTGTGGTACGAACAATGCTTCCTAAGCCCTGGCGACAATTCTCAAAGGCCATGCAAAGGAAGAAACCATTGTTTTAGTAGATTAGATTGAAGTTGCGTGGGAAAAGAGTGTCTTCCCGTATGCACCCTTAATCTAGATGCTTCTATTTCTATCTCCAATGGGGAAATTGAAGATCTCAGAAATGCATTGGTATGCTGGTCATGTGTTTAGCATTTCTCTGTAATGACGTAAGGAGCTGAATGGTTTATACGCACTCCAGTTAGTTCGCTATGTTTAACGTGGCTATTTCACGCTGTAACAAATTGTCCAGGATATGTGACACAGGGCGAACACATCACATCACACACTCGCACACACACATCAAACACACACGTACCTCTCACCATTCACTTCATATGGCACATTTCCGGTTCTGTGTACCATGGCTGTAGGGGCCGCTATCACTCACTCACGCACACGCACACACACATACACGCGCGCGCACACACACGCAGGCACATTGCGTGACTGAGGCTTCACACCTCACTCTCTCTCGGTCAAGCATGAACAGGCCTACACCCACAGTAATGTGAGAAGTTGACACCGTGGTGTAGTGTGTGTGTGTGTTGTGGCACACAGACACATGACTGACTGGGCCCTCATCTGCACAAACACACACACACACAAACCCACACCCATCCACAGACCTTCTATAGCCCACATAGCTTATCTCACACTGCCGTGTCCCCTGCTCACTGGTTCTCACATCCTTTCAGTACTACTATGGATCAACACTGCACACCTAACACGTCAACAAACACTCATTCTACGCTGTGACATTTGTTAAAAACGCCCCTTGTTTGGGAAAGAAATCACAGATGATAAACCTTTTTTATCATACACCACTCAGACCCAATAGACTATAACTTACTGAATAACCCGCAGAACAGAGTAGCCTTTCCTCTTTAACATTTTTTTAAACATGTATTTTTGTTTTAAAAAAGTACATTACAGATCCGAAATGGGAAATCCTTACATTTTATTTTAGATGTATTTTTTACAATACAAAACATCCACATACAAACGACATACAGACGCTCGCAAACATCCACACAACACCCCTGCCCAGACCCACCTGCTCAAACCCCCATCTCACACGCCCATATCACTCTCCGCCATTTTGTTTCTCTCCGTCGCCCACGCACTTTCAACACCTAGGTAGTAAAGCGCTTAACCTTTCCGTTGTGTTAACGATGGTTGATTTCCATTATTTCAAGACGATTCATGAGAAAAATGGGAAATCCTGTAGACATAGTTCATGACAAAACCACTGTGTGTCACGAATCCCGTTTCCTGAGTCTGTTGTTTGGACCACCTCCTCGGATGATCGGCAGTGGTCCTGTCTACACGGTGCGCCGCATCATGGACTCCAGACGGCGGGGTCGAGGGTTCCAGTATTTAGTGGATTGGGAAGGATATGGTCCTGAGGAGAGGAGTTGGATTCCTCTGCGTCAGATCCTTGACGATGACCTGCTTCGTGACTTTTACCGCCTCCACCCTGGCGCTCTGGGTAGTCCGCCCGGTGGCGTTCGTCGGAGGGGGGGTACTGTCACGAATCCCGTTTCCTGAGTCTGTTGTTTGCCTGTGTTTCTGTCCTGGAGTGTGTTTCCGGTGTCCTGGAACGCACCCTGTCTGGTTGCCGGGCGAATTAGCTTGTTGGGAGATCGATGTTCACCCACACCTGTATCCCATCAGTAATCTGCACACCTGTCCTGATCATCACCTCTCCCCTTCAAAAGCTCTGACCTGACATCCATTCCCGGCCGGATCGTTAGCCATGAACAGTATGTTGTGCCATAGTATCAGCCTCAAGTTGGATAGAATTTATTATTTTTTTTTTTTTACGTATTGCTTGCCTTAAACTTACCTCCATTTGTTCTGTCTTCAGTTACTCACCCAGATCATTTACCCCATTCCCGCCTGGTCGTCGGAGAATTCCGCTACCCCATTGGATCCACCTATTTACTCCCATCAACTCACCACCACTGCCCGCTACGCCACCTGGATATATCTACCCATTCACATTCACTTGTAAATAAATACTCACCTTCTTCCTACTCTCCTTGTCCTGGTCTGCTTCTGGGTTCGATTTTGAAAGAACGTGACACTGTGTCTACTTGGCTAGTATTCCTCTTCCTTTCTCACCATCCTCTTGTTGCTTTCCACCTGTCTGTGCCCGGGGTTTTGAAAGGCGGTGTCTTGTGACTGGGTGGCAGTGCCCGCAGTGCCCGGGTGGTTAATTGAGCTATTACCAGGGCAGGCCTGTGACAGCGTGCCACCCTGTGCCAAGATGGGGGGTTCTCAGGGCAGTGGCCCAAGAGGAGGCCCTCATAGCATGTCCAATCGCCAGGCCCCTCTGGCACAGAGAGGGGGCACTCACTGGGAGACCCAAAGGGCATTTCACCCAGAGTGCACTTAACCTATGCACTTTTGAATGCACTTTAAGTGACAGGGGGAGGTCCCGGGCAGGTCCGCCAATGCACACTCACTTTGAGCGCACACTTTTTAAAAGAGCTATTTTGAGAGTGGGATTTTCATCAATGGCCTGTTTGAGAGTGATGGACGTTGGAGGGAAACAGATTTGTTAAAAAAGAATTGTAGCCTGTAGTTTGATAGACTTTGCTACCATTTCAGCACCTGTCCGTTGACATTTGGAGTATAAAGCTTGACATCAGAGAGTATAAGAGAAGTGACAAAAATGTACTCAAGCATATTTCCAAGCTTTTTCTCCAGCATAGTTGTGTGTCCACTGTGTGTGTCTTGGTTGATCTGAGAACAGGCGGAGGCTGGAGTTCTAGTGTTTGGAGGAGGGAGGGACAGAGGGGTGTGGAGGAAGATTCTTCTCCGGCTGCGAGGGATCAATTGTAGGATTGTAAACACACTGTCTCCCCCCCCCCCCAAACTGCCTCTTTGGAAATGCTTGAGCCATGGGTGTACACTTGCCCCCCCATCTCTCTCTTTCCTCTTCATGTTTCCTGTTGGGCTGGCTAGACTCCTTTGACAGATTTACAACTTTGGGGTCAAAGTTTTCCGACGGCAGCAAATAAATCTAACACCACCCCCTCTCGGCTACTCCCCCACCTGATAAACAGACACTCTGAGTCGGAACCTATCCCCCTGCATCCTTTCATGTCCAACGCACAACCAGCAACTGGCCTCTTGGAGAAAAGTGTGTGTGTGTGTGTGTGTACACGTGTGTGTGTGTGTGTGTGCACATACACACATTGTACGCGTGTTTGGGGAGGTATGTGTGTGCCATGTGTGTGTGTGTGAGCCAGGGTAAGTGCCTTGCAGTTTTATGGTTAGAGGGAAAGAATGCGGGACATTGTTCTTGAACCATAAAGACAGACGGTTCATGTTTCAAGTGTTTCGGGGGTTGATGATTTTTTTCAATCCCTCTCTCATCAGATTTTTATGTTTCTCTTTGTGTGATATTCGCTCTTCTCCTCCCCCGGATGGCTACTAGCGGGGTATGCCTCATTCCAACAGCATGCCATCATCTGTCTTCTCTCTCTCGCTCTCTCTCTCTCCCTTTCTCTCTCCTTTCTCTCTCTCTCTCTCTCTCACTCTCACTCTCACTCTCTCACTCTCTCTCTCTCTCACTCTCTGTCCTCCTCTCCCTACAGCATACATTTTATTTTTATTTGACTGCCTTTTATCGCTGCATCTGTGTCGAACATCCGTTGCTCTGAGCAAGAGTACAGAGGAGAGTATTGAAGGCCTGTCACAGTGGGCCTCGGGCCATGGTGATACCCTCCCTTACATAGTGATCTCCACTGATGGTGGGGGTGATCAGCGTTAATGCCGACAAGCAATTTAGAATTGATCAGGCTTTCATAAACTCTCCAACTCCAACCAATAGGTTCCATAACAGTGTTATGGGAAGAGAGTTTTCTACTAATAGCGACAGAATTGCCAGAGTTTCATATGTCTTCCTTCACTAGCGTTGTCTGGCATTTGCATTGTCAGTTGGTCCAGTCATGCATAGGCTTTGTGTACCATAGATAGTGGTCTGTATAGTGCATACAGATACGCAGGAAGGTACCGAAAGGTTGCTGGATGCTGGTATGACTCCTGAGCCGACTAGGTGAAAAATCTGCCAATGTGCCCTTGAGAAAGGCACTGAAACCTAATTGCTCCTGTGAGTCGCTCTGGATAAGACCGTCTGCTAAAAAGTCTCTTGATTTGAAGCGTGGAGCGCAGCGTGACATCAAGCAGGTCCCGTGTGGCTCGGTTGGACGAGCATGGTGTTCGCCAGGGTTGTGAGTTTGATTCCCACCGGTGGGAACAGTACAAAAGAAAATTATGAAAATCTATATGCACTCGCCCCTGTGAGTCTCGCTGGATAAGAGTGTCTGCTCAATGACTCAAATGTTTTTTTTTTTTTTTATTTTATTTTTATTTTTAAAAGGACAATTGAAAAAATGTTCTTCAAACAAGCTTTGCTCTTGGCCTGGTTGTGGAAACCGTAAAGACATCCACCATCATACCTCAGCTGCTGCAAAAGCCTTGTAAATCTCATGCTGTTTTATTGAGTAAGTGGAGGCGATGCATTACCTCACCAAAGCCCTCTGCGGAGACAATCACTCAAGAGTAAGCTCTGCCTATTTCATTCTTTGTTACCGTGAATGTATCTCCGATTCACCTGGAAGCCTTTCACGTTTCTCCCCACACACGGACACATGCAGTACATCGCTGACACGCGCGCAGTCACGTGCTGTGGGATCAATGGGATTGAATGATCTGCTCTGGTGTTGGCAGCCCATTCCCGATCAATGATCACATCGTCTGGTAGCCGAGGTTCTACCGACTGACTCGCAAAATGCACAGAAACGGGTGCCTTCCTTCCACGGCTGTTCTTGACTATTTGAATATGTGTCAGTGCTAAAACGTGTATGTTTACTTTCATATATGCTCTGCGGGTAGTATACAGTAAGTAAGTAAGCCATTTTAAAAAGAACACAGTCTAAGTCATTGTCTTCTGACAGATGGGGTCATTCTAACTCACGGGGTCATTGCGCTATCAAAGACAATGCCGTCTATGTATACTATCGATATATACATGTATATATTCAGCGTGTGCATGTTATATACTGTACACTGAGTCTACAAAACATTAAGAACACCTGCTCTTTCTCTGACGTAGATTGACCAGGTAAAACCAGGTGAAAGTTTGCCAAGAAGGGCTCCTGTGTGGCGCAGCGGTCTAAGGCATCACTGCATTCCCCGGTTCAAATCCAGGCTGCATCACATCCGGCTATGATTGGGAGTCCCATAGGGCAGCGCACAGTTGGCCCGGGTTTGGCCGTCATTGTAAATAAGAATATGTTCTTAACCGACTTGCCTAGTTAAATAAAGATTACACAACTGCTTCTACCATACCCTGTTCAAAGGCACTTAAATCTTTTGTCTCGCCCATTCACCCTCTGAATGGTGCCTATTCACCTTCTGAATGGCACACATACACAATCCATGTCTCAATTGTCTCAAGGCTTAAAAATCCTTCTTTAACCTGTCTCCTCCCCTTCATCTACGCTGATTGAAATGGATTTAATAAGTGACATCAATAAGGGATCCGAGCTTTCACCTGGATTCACCTGGTCAGTCTGTCAGGGAAAAAGCAGTTCCCAATGTTTTGTGTACTCAGTGTATTTAGAGTTTAACATGGCCATCGAAGCAATGACTAGCACACGACTCAGATTTTCCATCTTATTACAGAAGTGTGATCCTGGCATATACATTCTTCTTCAGTGTAAACAGTCTCCTCATTCAGGCACACCCAGATATCTAACGTGACAGAGAGTCAGGCTGCTAGTGTTTCGCAACCAGTGTGTTTTGTCGTATCAGATGAATGTTGAAATGGATGAAATATTACAACATTCCGGAAGCTTCACCAAACAACGCCGATAGTTATTATCGCAAGTTAAAGTAAAAAAAAAAAAAAAACTCTTCCTAGCAGACTATATGTCCTTGCCCCAGAAGTGAGTGATTTGATGGACACAGAGAAAGAATGACATGGGGTGGAGGGTACAGGAGAGAGGGTGAGGACTGAAAGGTAGAAATGGGAAGGGAAGGTGGAGAGTGGCGCGGGTTAAGTCAAGCGTCTGACATTCTCCAGAGGTCTTCTTATCTACAGGTGTAGGATCTTAATTTGATCCCTCTTTTGCTGCTGAGCATTTTCCTGCACAGCACGAAATGCAAACTTGCGTTGTGTTCAAGGTTTTAAAACGCTTCTAAAGTGTGTGATTTCCACTTTCAAATGTCAGACTTGATTTGCCCTAATGGAAAATGTATCAACCCCTACAACAAATGTCCATGAATTATAATCCACATAATAATTCAAATTTTCTGTTGCTGCTGTTTATTTCCCTGCTGTAGCAAACTGGCTCAAATTTAAGATCCTACATCTGTAGCCCTGAGTGGGGAAACTGCTTTTTACTGGAGCGAAAGATTGGGATGAACAGATCAGGGGTATGGGGGTTTAGGGGATTAAAGAATGAACAAACCTGTTGTCCTCTTTCCTTCCCCCTCACTCTTTTTTTATCTCTTTCTCTCTTCCTCTCCCTCCCTCGCTTTTCCTCCATGCACCTCGCTAGAGCTCAGAGTCCTCATGTAACCTTTTGTCAATTATTGCCTGTCTTTTCTCGAGTTTTCTCAAACTTTGCATTATCGGATTAAGGTTTGGTTGGTGGTGCAGTCTCGAATATCCTCCCTCCTCTCTCTACCTCCAACCCTGCTCTCGTCCAGTCCCGAGGGGGAACCCTGCCTAGTCCATCCGTCTGCATGGATCGTTTATGGTTCCCCTGCCTCCAAATGTCACTCCACTGGTCCACGATTGGACGAAATTGCCAGGCGACTTTCCACTTCACCAGGCCTGTGCCCTTAAAACGAGGCTCTAAAAAAGAAGGACGTGAGAGAGCAACCAGAGATGGAAGGATAATGAGATGTGTTGATGGAGGGTGGCAGATCGAGGAGGAGGGGAGGAAGGAGGGAGGGAGAGAGGGAGGAATGGGGAAGGGTGGGAATGGACCCAAACAATGAGAGTTAGCATGACCTTTGGGGACGAGGTTTGAGGTTAACTTTGCTCTATTTGCTCTGTGGTTTAATGCTGGACTGATGTGCATTCCTGAAACGCAGGCACTCAATGTTTCAGAAATCTGAATTTGTGTGTCCCTTGGGTGATTCCCTAGAGGAGCTTCACAACCCAAGAGGATACTGGGAGTTTGATTTCAGCTCACCCGACCCACCTTCGACCACCACATCAGACAAACTGTCAAATCCTCATTCTTCCACCTCCGCAACATTGCCAACGTCTAGGTCCTAACTCTCCCGCCCTGCCGCTGAAACCCTCATCCATGCTTTAATTCAATTGAATTGACAATACTTCTTTGGAGAATATGAATATACCAATCACCTATAATGTGAACAAGACTTGAATAAAATATGATGAACTCTTCCTAACTCTGCTCTTACTTCTCAAACTGAGAGTCCTAGTCTTCCTCAGTGACGCAATTATGCCTCTCAATCTCCACCATTTCAGGTTTTCCTCTACCCCTCACAGATTGACACTGTGATCAAGAAGCAATTAAACGGGACAACATCACTGGGCTCTGCTTACCTAGTCCTACTGGGTGTTTTTACGCTAAACTGTGGATGTCCATACACTTGGAAGGGGCAAGGCACAACCAGGGGTGGGAGTTGGACCAACTCAGACTCCGTCTTGTGTGTTACTGTAATCATGGTCATTCAAGTATGGGCTAATGACATGGATGTTTATGTGCTAATGAGAACATTATTGATTGCTCAAAAATGTATCGAGGAGTAGTCATTGGTAGGATCCCACGCACTAAAACGTGACTGAAGATATAGAGGATATTGGCATTTAAGGAAGAATATTAGATTGTTTTGGGATGTTGATGTCAAGGGCTGTGGTTACAAAAGCACCAACGTGCGGAAAAGAGGAAGAATGGGAAACGTGTATATGATCCAACTAGTCTTTTTCAACCTCTAGTTCTCCTCTTGCTTGACCAATAGTCTTCTCGTCTTTCTTCTCCTCCGCCACATGCCTCCTCCAGTCATACTAAGTACAGTACACAGCTTAGACAGCGTTTGTCTGAGGCAAGGTGTCTGGGAGATGTGTTTGTGCTCTGTGTTGTCTGAGAAGAGTGCTGCTCTCGGTGGAGGGAGTGTGGGGCCTGTTTTATCAGAGCGCTGACACACAACTTTAGGCGTCTGGCCTGATGAGGCAGAGGCAGATGTCTTCTGTCAGCTGGATCCTCTGCACCCTCTCCCTTTCCCTATCCCTCTCTCTCTCTCTCTTTTGACACTCGCTCTCTCTCTCTCTCGCTCTCTCTCTTTCTATCTCTCTCTCTCTCTCTCTCTCTCTCAGATATGATAGGGGTTGAACAAGCCTGGGGGAGAGACCAGGAATAAGAGGCTCAAAATAATGTGTGTGTGCTTGTGTGCGCGCATGCATGCACGTATGATTGTGCGTTCGCTCGAGTGTGTGTGCGCGTGCATGTGTGGTACAGCACAGATGAGAGAAAAAAAAGTACAAAGCTGGTGTGTTTTGGATTAAAGAGAGGGATAAAGCCATGCAAAAACAATCAGCTCAGTTGCTAAGGTCCAATCCCCCCCCCCCCTACCCCTTTACATCGCTCCACTGCTTCTTCTCCCTTTCTCTAACACTCCTCACTTTTACAGGCTTCCATTTCCACTAAATTAGTGCCCAGGGTTTTAATTGCAGTTTATAAAGCTCAGTTATTGGTGCGAGAGTGTGCGCTTGTGTGATCTGGTGTCCAACGAGCCTGACTGGGCCTTGGGCTTCTCCCAGCTGCGGTTGTTCTTTCCTCCCCCTCTTTTTAATACCGGAATGTTGTTGCGCCTAACCATACACGCTGCTGTTTTTACAGAGCATTAGCCCTCATCATACCCACGCCTGGTTGTGTGGCTTACATTGTAAGTGGTTCCCTTAAATTGTCCCTCCGTGTTAAAACTGCTGGGCACGCGCCATTAGTGATTTGTGAGCCTAGTTTGTTCCTCTCAGACGTTGGTTACAATCATAACACAACTACAAGACGTCAGATACGCAGGTACGGCAGGTAGCCTAGCGGTTAATAGGGTTTCGCCAGACACTGAAAAGTCGCTGGTTCGAATTCCTGAGCCAACTAGGTGAAAAATCTGTCAATGTGCCTTTGAGCAGGAGCTCCTGTAAGTCGCTGGGGACAAGGTTGTCTGCTAAATTACTCAAATGTAAATGTATTGTATGTAAATGGCAATGTTATTCATCTTTCTTTGAGCCTCTTTCCAATTGAACGATGGACCTTCTCCCAAGACCTCTCTCCCGAGTGATGGAGGTGGAACCCTTGCTACTTTGTCTCTCTCTCTGTCTCGTTCTCCCCTCTCCTCCTACATCTCTCCTTCTCTCTCTGTCTCGTTCCCCCCTCTCTTCCTACATCTCTCCTTCTCTCTCTCTCTCTCGTTCCCCCCTCTCCTCCTACATCTCTCTCTCTCTCTCTGTTTTTTCTCACCTCTCTTCCTACATCTCTCCTTCTCTCTCTCTTCCTCCATCTCTCTCTCATCGTGTTCTGGAGGCACCCCGGAGGCTAATTGAGCCTTAATTACATTTGTTGGAATTGATTTGTGATTTAGTCTTGCCTCTGTTGTTTCAGCTCATTGGCCCCCATAGAAATGCCATTAATGCACCATTATTTTCACGGGCAGTCTAATTAAAGGGACATACTCTCTTGGTTTCCGCTGATCAGCCGGTGGGAAAGGGGGCATGTAGGTGACTGGCCCCTCAATGATCCAAAATGGCCTCCGCAACAGGGAGCACATGGCGTGCACTGCAGGGTAAATGCTCTGCAGAGATACGTCAATTTGGAAATGACCGAGGAATGAAGGCAGCGACATATGTAGCTGGGGATGTAGTATGTATAAAATGTTCATGGATTGATGGGAGATGACTCGATGACTCGGCGTCCTCTGTCATCGCATTCTGCTCTGTTGATTTTCCTTCCACCGTCCTCTGTCATCGCCGAGCCACCGTGGTTTCACCTTACCCGTCATCCCTGTCACCGTCAACCCCGTAACCTGTCCTCGTCAACCCCGCAACCCTGCTGGGTCATAGCTGCGGTAACCTTGGCTTGCTGACATTGCGTTGGTGGTCTGACAAAAGCTTACTTGATAACAACGTTCCTGGTTGGACGTTGGAACCCAAAGTTTGGCACTTCAATGATCTTTCCTCCTAAAATAAATTGAAAAAGGCGAAAATTAGAAGGGGCACACACTGAGTACACCAAACATAAGGAAAACCTTCCTAATATTGAGTTGCAGTCTTAATTCGTCAGGGCATACTGACACATTTTGACTACAATGCTTCCCACAGTTGTGTCAAGTTGACTGGATGTCATTTGGGTGGTGGACCATTCTTGATACACACGGGAAACTGTTGAGTGTGAAAAACCCAGCAGCGTTGCAGTTCTTGACACAGACCAGTGCGCCTGGCACCGACTACAATACCTTGTTCAAAGGCACTTACAATTTCTGTCTTGCCCATTCACCCTCTAAATGGCACACATACACAATCCATGTCTCAATGGTCTCAAGGCTTAAAAATCCTTCTTTAACCTGTCACCTCCCCTTCATCTACACTGATTGAAGTGCATTTAACAAGTGACATAAGGGATCATAGCTTTCACCTGGATTCACCTGGTCAGTCTATGTCAGGGAAAGAGCAGGTGTTCTTAATGTGTTGTACACTCGGTGTGTGTAGAAATGAAAGTCTCACCCATCCAAACATTTACCTTAATCCCTTCTGGACAGCAGCCAGGCCCCAATAGCTCAAATTCCCTTAATGGGTCACCTGAGAATTACAGAGAGTATTATACTGCTAGTTGCTTCGCATCGCCGGCCATAGGAGTCAAATACGGTTGATTCCCCATCCCCTCCCATAAGACCAAAGCAGACTTGAGGCAACGCTGGCAGATACTGTATTTTGCTTGTTTTAAAACACTGGTCCATCCTTAAGGGAGGGCCGTGGGAGGGGAGCAAAGGGGAGAGGGGAGTTGTGGTGCATTCACATGTGGAGCACAAAGTAGCAGCATGTACTCTCTCTCTCTCTCTCTCTCTCTCTCTCTCTCTCCCTCTCTCTCTCTCTCTCTCTCTCTCTCTCTCTCTCTCTCTCTCTCTCTCTCTCTCTCTCTCTCTCTCTCTCTCTCTCTCTCTCTCTCTCTCTCTCTCTCTCTCTCTCTCTGCCTTTCTTTCCCTCAGCTAAAAGCCCCGAGCAGCACCAGCAGCAGCTCTCACTCACTCAGTCAGTCAGACACTGACGTTTTTCCTGTGCTTTTCGATGTTGTCTGCATGTACTCTTACTGTCTGTTATGATTGTGTATAATGGGCTTCAACTCTGAGCGCTGGCTGGCAGGCTGACGGGCGTGTTGAACAACTGCTTCACAGTTGGCTGAGGGAGGGAGGGAGGGAGGGAGGGAGGGCAGGGAATGGGGTCACTTGAGTTTGTTGCTCATAGGATATCAATCAGCTCTGTGTCTCCACCCCCAGAGCAGTGGAGCTGTTCCGTTACCTCCCTCTTCTACCTCATAAAACCGCCATCTTTGGGAGTGTTTTTATCAACAATAACAGTGTCCGCAATAAAAATGCACAAGTAACTGTATTGTTTTGATCTAGGTCTATATATGCGATATGGAAACAGAGATGATTTGAGTACTGCTAAGCTTAAACCTTATATTTCTTTTATATAGCATTTTCTGACCGTGGTATCTCACATTGCATACGCTTCATGACAACATGAAGTTGTTGGAGGTCAGATAACCCAAGAGATGGTCCTATTTGTTGCAGGTTGCTTGGGAAACAAAAGCCAAGAAAACAGCGGAGGACAGGAGTTCCAAGGAGACGGGGGAAAAAGTTACCATGTCAGGAAAACGTATCATTGCTCCGCAAAGGTGTTTTTCTAATCTTTGTCAACGCCATGCTTTCGGCTGAGTCATCTGGAAAAAGTTGGGCTTTTCAACATTCTTTAAACTTGTGTAATGCAGCGTAAGTGCACTTCATCTTTAGCCTTACAGTAAATTACATTCAACCACACTTCAACAGGCTCCCATACTTTGAAAGTAACACAAAGAAAAGTAAGTAAGTAACACGCAGAGAGGGGCGATAAAGGTTTTGCAGGTTTTTGGATATTGCTCAAACTTTCTCCCGCGAAAGCCCTGTTAATATAATTTCTCCTCCGGCTGTGGCCAGGAAGGAAGGGGTTAAACCTGTCTGCGGACCACATCTGGGAATCATTTAAGACATTCCACAAGGCTTACCACATGTTCTTAGATGGACAAAATCCCGCGAAAGGTTCGGTTGTCAGGAGTTTGAAAATGTTTCTTTTTTGGGGGGGGAAGAAAACGAAGGGGAAAAAACGAGAAAAGGAAGATTCTGGACCACAATAACCAATTCCATGCATTTAATATAATCTTGTCTGCTTATTTCCTCTGATTCTCACAACTTACAACCATAAAGTAGACTAACACATAAAGTGGACTGACATGAAAGTTGTCTCCTTTCAACGCACTTCTACATCTGCACTTAAAAACAAAAGGGACACAGACACATTCAGCGACTCCAATACATTCATCGACCATCTTATTTCAATGTGTCCAGAAGGCCTTGTGGATGCCAGCCTTGCCACAAAGAGCCTTGCCCGTTGGTTTCACCATTACACTGTGCTATGTCTAGGGATGACACGCTAATAAAGGGGCCACAGCAGTGATGAATGGTTGGCTGCTGTGAGGTAGCGAAATTGGTTGTTTCAGGGGTGGAGGGATATTAATGGTTAGGGAGTATGTGGGTCTTGATTGACCACAGAGGCTTGGCACGGCCCTGCCCTCCCGTCTCCCGTCACAGCTTTCTCTCTCTGTCGGTCTGGGCCATATTCACAAGGCGTGTCAGTGTAGGATTGCTGATCTACAATGAATAACGTTACATGGACAAAGGGACCTAATTTTAGATCAGCACTCCATAAAGTGCTGAGAGTAGAGTGGCAGTGCGGATCTAAGATCTGTTTAACCTTTTACATTATAATGAACAAGACGGGAGGAGACCTGATCTTAGATCAGCACTCTGAGACGTTGTATGAATATCGGCCCTGGTCTAGAGGCAGATCTGAAACATTCTCCAAACCTACACCGAGCTGGCCTGCCAGGTGAAAGCCTCTCGATTTCCGTGAAGTAGGCGACTTAGGCTCTCGTGTCACATGATGCACGGGCCGCCACACTCTACTTGTCGACTGACATTTGGAGACCCTGGAGATGTTGCTCTTGGGTGGGTGACACTCACGTGATGTGTAGGTGTCACATTGTCATCCTAGTCTCCCGCTCTGGCTGTGACTGGTGTGGTTGCATGCGGCCCACGCTGGTAGTCAGTCACTGGAAATAGCCGGGCCAGTAAATGGTATCCTGTGTTTACAGGAGGTTGCGAGGTGCACTCAAACACCTGCTGGGGGCTCACCACGTGCCTTGTTAAACTGAAACAGGAGAGACTATGGGACTTCTTCTTGAGAGCTGCTCCTAAGACTAGGTTGTCAGGGAGTATTTGGGACTATTTGTGCTAGCACTGGCACTTCCCCTTGATACAAATATGGAAAGCCGAGGTAACCAGGAGAGCCAAAGAGCACATTTTTGTTGTTGACCCATCCATTTTACAGGAGATATTCCAGGGTCAAGATACCACCATGAAGTCTCTCTAAGCGCTTCGCATGTCAGGCCTCATAAGGAGCTTCTTCTAGATTCTAAAAGGATGAGCGTTTACAATGTTGCAGAGTGAATGATGAATTGTGGCTAACCTGAAATCATTTCAGTCTGCCTCTTTAAAAAACACAATCTCAGTGATTGCCAGCAAAAATGTCATGCCAACCAAAGCCAAATATATACAGTACCAGTTAAAAGCTCGGACACACCTATTCATTCGAGGGTTTTTCTTGATTTTTACAATTTTCTATATTGTAGAACAATAGAGAAAACATCAAAACTATGAAATAACACACGGAATCACATAGTAAGCAAACAAGTGTTAAACAAATCAAAATAGATTTTAGATTTTAGATTCTTCAAAGTATCCACCCTTTGCCTCGATGATAACTTTGCACACTCTTGGCATTTTCACAACCAGCTTCACCTGGAATAATTTTCCAACAGTCTTGAAGGTGTTCCCACATACGCTGAGCACTTGTTGGCTGCTTTTCCTTCACTCTGAGGTCCAACTCATCCCAAACCATCTCAGTTGGATTGAGGTCTTGTGATTGTGGAGGCCAGGTCATCTGATGCAGCACTCCATCACTCTCCTTCTTGGCCAAATCGCCTTTACACAGTCTGGAGGTGTGTTGGGTCATTGTCCTGTTGAAAAACAAATGATAGTCCCACTAAGCACAAACCAGATGGGATGGCGTATCACTGCAGAATGCTGTGGAGGCCATGCTGGTTAAGTGTGCCTTGAATTCTAAATAAATCACTGACAGTGTCACCAGAAAAGCACCCCCACATCATAACACCTCCTCCTCCATGCTTCACAGTAGGAACCACACAGGCGGAGATCATCCGTTCACCTACTCTGCGTCCCACAAAGACACAGAAGTCGGAACAAAACACTTCAAATTTGGACTCATCAGACCAAAGGACAGATTTCCACCGGTCTAATGTTCATTGCTCTTGTTTCTTGGCCCAAGCAAGTCTCTTCTTATTATTGGTGTCCTTTAGTAGTGGTTTCTTTGCAGCAAATCGACCACGAAGGCCTGATTCACGCAGTCTCCTCTGAACAGTTGATGTTGAGATGTGTCTGTTACTTGAACTCTGTGAAGCATTTATTTGGGCTGCAATTTCTGAGGCTGGTAACTAATGAATCCTCTGCAGCAGACGTAACTCTGGGTGTTCCTTTCCTGTGGCGGTCCTCATGAGAGCCAGTTTCATCATAGTGCTTGAAGGTTTGTGTGACTGCACTTGAAGAAACTTTAAAAGTTCTTGACATTTTCAGGATTGACTGACCTTCATGTCTTAAAGTAATGATGGACTGTCATTTGTTTTTGCTTATTTGAGCTGTTCTTGCCATATTATTCACTTGGTCTTTTACCAAATAGGGCTATGTTCTGTATACCACTCCTACCTTGTCACAACACAACTGATTGACTCAAATGCATTAAGAAGGAATGAAATTCCACAAATTAACTTTTAACAAGGCACACCTGTTAATTGAAATGCATTCCAGGTGTCTACCTCCTGAAGCAGGTTGAGAGAATGCCAAGAGTGTGCAAAGCTGTCATCAAGGCAAAGGGTGGCTACTTTGAAGAATCTCAAGTATAAAATATGTTTTGATTTGTTTAAAAATGTTTTGATTTCTTCATGATTCCATGTGTTATTTCATAGTTTTGATGTCTTCACTATTATGTAGAAAATAGTAAAAAATAAAGAACAACCATTGAATGAGTAGGTGTGTCCAAACTTTTGAGTGGTACTGTTGGCTAAATGCATACATATGTTGATGTACAGAAATCACAGCCTTCACTGACAGCTGTAACACTCCTTGTGTTACAGGAGGTGTTAGGCTTTAAAAAATAAGCAGTTCACATTTGCAACCTTTCAAAGAAAATAAAATGTTACTGGTCACATACACATATTTAGCAGATGTTAGCATGTCAAACCCTAGATTTTTTTTCAGTTTATTCAAAGCAATAAAAGAAATGTACGCTGTATGACTTTTGACATCCCCGAGCCTACTTTATTTTGGTGTAAAGTGTATTAGGCAAAGCATGCATAAAACATGCATGACATGGCACTGCACTACAGTTAGTCCATTAAGAGACTGTACCACATCCCTGCTAACATTAGGGGGTAAACCTGACTGCACGTCCAGGATGCAGCTGTACCGAGGACACCCTGGGGGCCTTCCAACCAAACCTAGAGATAATGTTAAGGAAACACTACGGCTGCCAATAGAGTAAAGTCCCGCTGTCTGTCTGCAGGCAAATGGTAGTCTACTTTCGGTGCACGTAAGGATATCCCGCCAGGGCTCAATTTCATATGCCAAAATCCTGTGAAATAGGCCTATCTCACACTCTTTTTAATAGGTCTATCTCACGCTATTTTTAATAGGCCTATCTCACACTCTTTTTAATAGGTCTATCTCACGCTCTTTTTAATAGGCCTATCTCACACTCTTTTTAATAGGTCTATCTCACACTCTTTTTAATAGGTCTATCTCACACTCTTTTTAATTGGTCTATCTCACACTCTTTTTAATTAGGTCTATCTCTCTTTTTAATAGGTCTATCTCACACTTTTTAATAGGTCTATCTCACACTCTTTTTAATAGGTCTATCTCACACTCTTTTTAATAGGTCTATCTCACACTCTTTTTAATAGGTCTATCTCACACTCTTTTTAATAGGTCTATCTCACACTCTTTTTAATAGGCCTATCTCACACTCTTTTTAATAGGTCTATCTCACACTCTTTTTAATAGGTCTATCTCACACTCTTTTTAATAGGTCTATCTCACACTCTTTTTAATAGGCCTATCTCACACTCTTTTTAATAGGCCTATCTCACACTCTTTTTAATAGGTCTATCTCACACTCTTTTTAATAGGTCTATCTCACGCTCTTTTTAATAGGTCTATCTCACACTCTTTTTAATAGGTCTATCTCACACTCTTTTTAATAGGTCTATCTCACGCTATTTTGTCACCAACCACTTCCACCAAAACATGCTTTGAGCATTTGAAGACCTTTCACTCCGCTTCCAAGTCCTCCCATAGCCCTACCACTGTGTCCACCCACGTCACCCCCAGCACAGCATTCCTCACTTGTGTGCTGATATGTAACAGTTGACACAGCTCAATGCCACTCTGCTTTGTTGCAGCAGCCACAGAGGCATTTTTTGTTATTTTATTTTATTTATTTCACCTTTATTTAACCAGGTAGGCAAGTTGAGAACAAGTTCTCATTTACAATTGCGACCTGGCCAAGATAAAGCAAAGCAGTTCGACACATACAACGACACAGAGTTACACATGGAGTAAAACAAACATACAGTCAATAATACAGTATAAACAAGTCTATATACAATGTGAGCAAATGAGGTGAGATAAGGGAGGTAAAGGCAAAAAAAGGCCATGGTGGCAAAGTAAATACAATATAGCAAGTAAAACACTGGAATGGTAGATTTGCAATGGAAGAATGTGCAAAGTAGAAATAAAAATAATGGGGTGCATAGGATTGTGTGTATTGTTGGACAAACATCCAGCGTAGCTGCCAGCCATACCAAGCTTGCAGGGAAAAACTTTGAGGGTGGGTTACTTACAATGGGAGGAACGTATAGTATACTGACTATATTGTGTCCTAATGTGACCAAAAACCCAACAATCACTCACAGAAATTGTCTTATTTCTGGCAGTAGGTTTTGACATGAAAAGCAACAAACAAACCGAAGGACAGAAACGTGTGCTCTCCCTCCGTTGTTCACGCCACAAAATAATGGTCCGCTGACTGTACCTAATTAAATTCAAATACGGTCTTTTGACAGTTGCCCTGTCAAGATTTACTGGGGAGCTGATTTTCTAAACCATACTGTACTGTCTTTGGAAAAAAGTGACCGAACATCTGGAGTTAACAGGACATCCCCTTTCAGAGGACCACGCCATAAAAGGAGAGGGGGCGGGGAAAGTGGATTGTGTTGGAGTTCATAGCCGGAGCACGTGACCTCAATGGCTGCGGCTGCAAAAGCTGTGCTGAACTTCTCTGCACACTGAACGCCTTTCACCGACGAATTGCCGGAGGGTGGTTTGGGTCGACACCCGTTGTTATCCACCGTTGCGAATTGTTTTACAGGTAACAACTTTGGAGAGACTATCAAAATAATCATACGCGTCTCAGCTTCCACCAACCACGGAAGCAGGAGGAGTCAACAGGTACAAGGTATTTGAAATTACACTTGTCGCTGGATGTGGCATACCGTGTTAACATTTTGAGTTTGCTGTCCAGTTGAATATTAACATTAGCTAACAGGTAAATGTCATGACTAATTGAAGGCCTTCAATCCGAGGAGATTCTAATTTTCAGTTGGGCCATGCATTGCCAGTTTATTATGTACACTAACCTCATACTGTACGATGTCGATATCATGCATACAGTTCGACGTGGTGTTAGATGTTATGAGTCCGGTGCTTGACAGCAGCTATCAACAAGCAATCCTTATCTAATTAGATAACAAAACAGAGTTATTTTATAACAATTTGCCGTATTAATATCCCATAATTGAAATAGCACAAGCAAGCAACAAAATATAAACGTTGTAATAAGGGACAGCAAGCTACCTATAGTTTAGTTCGTGGATTGGATTTTTGACAGGCTGACAGTTTTCTCAATATTTAGCTACATCGCTACTCCTTGTCGCAAGGTCAACCAATCAGCCTGCTAACTTTTTCACAGTATTTATTTACCTACCATGTTATGAGACAAGCGTACCCACATAAACAAGATCTAATTTAGTGGTTTTTAGCTGCAGTTTATCGGGAGCTAGCCATGGAACGTCAAGACAATGGAATATTAACAATCCCAAAACGGTGTGCACAAATGTATCCCCAAGACAGTAGCACAAAAGTATTTTGTTCTCTGCAAATAAGTTAAATAAAAGTCACTCTGTGAAACAGATGCCTCCCCCAGGTTGTTTACACCTTTGATGCACCTTTGTCAAGATAATATGCCCACATTTGCAGCCTCCTCAGAGGAGCGTCTGACCAAATTAAATGTCACAATTATGTATGACATAATTATTAACATTGTGGCCATGTATTTAGTGAAAGTCTAGTGTAATTTCGACATAGCGCCAGTTAGGATTTCCTTCATAACAGTCAACTTTATTATTGCCAATTATTACGCTTTTATTAAGTCTTTAATTTCAGCATGATTCAAATCCATTGTTTCCTATGTAGATCTGTAATAACATTTTCATTGGGATTCGGTATGACGATGAGGTAGTCTTATCACGGTGTTATAATCAATCATTCACCATATGATATCATATATGTTAATAATGCCCTCCTATGGATTATTCCAATGCCCTGTCCAATACTGGCTGCATAATGTGTACAACAAACTACTGTTTTTGTTGTGAAAAAGTCATTTGCCCTTTTCTCCGTAAAACCTGTGACATTCAGAGCAAGATGCATCAGAGGCTGAGTCGCTGAGTGGGACATTTGGTGTGTCTGAGGATTTTCCCACCCTGTCACCTTCCCGCTTGGTGTGAATCACAGTTACATGTTGTGCCTAGGGGTGTGCATATATCCCTTTTAAGACGATTCGATATGTATCTAGATGCGTTTTTGTCGAAACTATTTGATTAGAGGAACAAATCAATACGATTCGATGCACTAACATTTGTTGCATAAACGCATACATTTTCCATTCAAAATTAAAGTCTGCTGATAATGGATCTCATGGGCTTGGGCTCTCTGAGCTGGATCTGTCTGAGCTGACGTGCGTGTCCTCGTTATGAAATGATCAACTTTACCCTACATATCTAAAAATGACCATAATACATTGATTGTTTTAAGCAAAACTACCAAAACTATTGCTGATGGTGAACCTGAACAATCAAAATCAAATGTAATGTAATCCCCGATCAGCATGTAGCCTACCTATAGCCAGATGAGAGTTGTCTCTGATGGTAGCTTAGGCTACTTTTATTCTGGTAAAACACCATTTTCAAAAGCACATTTGATCAAAATATTAGTCACTCGACTAATAAAGTCTAATATTGCGCAAGCCATTTTACATACATTTGAATGCGCAGTTTGACTAGGCTGCTAATATTGCCTGGGGTTGTTCAGCATGCAAAATGACTTGTGGATCAATGACTGTCATAATAATTACGTGCTTAGTTTGACACTGAAGGAAAAGAGGCAGTTGTTATTTTCAGAAGGTAGAAAAGTAATTTGAGAAATGTAAGTGAACATTCATAACATTTAAATTGACTTTCTGACCGAGGCATGCTTCATTTGGATCAGTGGTTTGGTGTCCCGCAGACCGATGCACTCTCATATGTTAAACATTTGAACCAGGGACCGATGCATATTGGTGAATCGTTACACCCCTAGTTATGCCATAACTGCAAAGACCCTAGTCAGCTGTAACCTAACCAAGCAGTAGGTTCACTTAGGATGGCTATGACTGTCACTATAGTGTCCTAATCCTGAAAGCTACTGTTATGTAATGATCAAACTGCTCATTCTGCCCCCGTCCCACCCCCCAGGATGCCTCTTTCCCAGATCTAAACAAATGTAGTAGGATTTGCACGTTTACACACTATTTTTATAAAAACTTCTGTTGTAACTATGTTGTACTATATACGGCATGATCGACATGTTGTAGCCTAGAAACTTATTTTGTAACTATAATAAACGTCATGATCGCTACCGTCGCATACTGCAGGGTCGTCTTTTAATACATTTAGATCAAAGCCAAATCAATGTCACACCCAGAATAATAGTTTGCGTGGAGGTGCTGACTAACGGCGAATTAACTATAAACCATCAAAATAAATAAAGTCGCACACTCTGTGTAATCTCCCACCAATTTAATGGGTACTTACCATCGTTTCGGCATCACTGTGCCCTTTTCACCCTGAAGAAGGCACAGTGATGCCGAAACATTGGTAAATACCCATTAAATTGGTGAGAGATTACACATGGAGTGTGCGACTGTATTTATTTTGAAAGATCACATAATGATTCATTAGTATTCTACATAGTCAAGCACCAAAACTTTTCAAATGTTCAAATTAAAAGGCTATGGCACCCAAAAAACATGGGACTTCAGGTGCGTCACATTCCGAGCCGCAAGAGAGCAACATAATAAACTAAAGCACTGATCATTGGGAACGAGATCAGAATGTCTGCTCAGGAGTTATCCATCAATTAAATAGGTAGCCTAGCCTACAAAACGTAAACATGACATTAATAACGCAGCCACAACCCCAGGACCCCGGTCCCGACGCATTCAGAAATCAAAAGATGGTATTAGTATTTAGTTTAGAAGCTTTGAAGAAGGCCAAGAGAACAATAAACACTTTTCAATGGCAACTGAAATCCACATTGGGTTAAAAAAATACAAATGATGTAGCCTACAATGCAGTACTTGTGATCATTTTAAGGAGAACAAAAACTACTTAGCCTACAATTGAACACCACTGCGGAAGCTTCGCTATTTGGCATCTTCCCAATTAAGTAGCCTAGTTTTGTTGTTTGGCTAATTGAAGAGAACTAGTGCTGATCACTCAAAGCCCACCTCTTCAAATGCACTGTGGAAAAGTGTGCATAGAATTATACTAGATGTAGAGCCGAAATTAGTATAACATCCTTGCGTTTCAAACACAAACTTGATTTTTGAAAATTCACATACTATAAAACATAATATTTTTGCATACTAAGAATATGTCATGCGCGAATCCAGTCACGTAGCCACTCCGTATGTAATATAACCTGCCATTTTGGTCCTTCAGGTCGGTGGAAATGAAACAATTATAGAAGTTTAATCTGCTGTGTCACTGTCGCCAACTCATGATACAGGAAGATTTTGTCTACTGACTGCGCTGGTACGTCAACAATCCAATCGTCCTTGGGTTCCGCCTGTCCTTCCTCAAGAGCAAGAGGATCTGAGATGTGTTCACCATGTTATGAGTTTGGCAACTAAAAAAATCAAGATGATGGGCATTAAAATGGAGTTGGTCCGCCATTTGCTGCTATAACAACCTCCACTCTTCTGGGTAGGCTTTCTTCTAGATGTTGGAACATTGTTGCAGGGCCTTGCTTCCATGAGCATTAGTGAGGTTGGGCACTGATGTTGGGCGATTAGGTCTGGCTCGCAGTCGGCGTTCCAATTCATCCCAACGGTGATCTGTGGGGGTTGAGGTCAGGGCTCTGTGCAGGCCAGTCAAGTTCTTCCACACTGATCTCGATAAACCATTTCTGTATGTATCTCGCTTTGGGCACTGGGGCATTGTTATGCTGAATGGGCTTTCCCCAAACTGTTGCCACAAAGTTGGAAGCACTGACTCGTCTAGAATATTGCTGTATGCTGTAGCGTTAAGATTACCCTTCACTGGAACTAAGGGGCCTTCCCGAACCATGAAAAACAACCCTAGACCATTATGCCGCCTCCAATAAACTTTACAGTTGGCACTATGCATTGGGGCAGGTAGTGCTTTCCTGGCATCCTCCAAACCCAGATTCTTCCGAACTGCCAGATAGTGAAGTGTGATTCATCACTCCAGAGAACTCGTTTCCACTGCTCCAGAGTCCAATGGTAGCGATCTTTACACCACTCCAGCCGACACTTGGCATTGCGCATGGGGATCTTAGGCTTGTGTGTGTGCGGCTGCTCGACCATGGAAACCCATTTAATGAAGCTCCTGACGAACAGTTATTGTGCTGACGTTGCTTCCAGAGGCAGTTTGGAACTCTGTAGTGAGTGTTGCAACAGAGGACTGATGATACGTGTTTCAGCACTCACAGTCCCGTTCTGTGAGCTTGTGTGGCCTACCACTTCGTGGTTGAGCTGTTGTTGCTCCTAGATGTTTCCACTTTATAATTCAGTTGACCGGGGAAGCTCTAACAGGGCAGACATTTAAGGAAAACTGACTTGTTGGAAAGGTGGCATCCTATGACGGTGCCATGTTGAAAGTCACTGAGCTCTTCAGTACGGGTCATTATACTGCCAATGTTTGTCTATGGAGATTGCATTGCTGTGTGATCCATTTTATAAGTCTGTCAGCAACGAGTGTGGCTGAAATGGCAGATTCCACTCATTTGAAGGTGCGTCCACCTTTGGCCATGGAGTGTCGTTAGAATTCTATGGTCATAAGTTATCAACTTCAGCCTTGCAGGCACCTCAAGTCAATGTGTTCATCAGCTTCTCTTGTGGCAGATACTCTATATGTAGTGTATAGTGCAGACGTGCTGTTGTTGGTGATTGTCTATTCTACGTTTTAGGATTGGACCATACAATGTGTTTTAGGATAGCAGAAAACTCAATTGTATAGCCCAGTACTGTATTTTGAGTGTAGATAGAGTTGGAGTATTTTTTTGAGCGACCGTCAAACGACTTGTGTGTCTACGGATGTCGGTTTCCTTCTTGTATGAGATATGCCAGTTAGAAACCTCACACGACTTGGTTTCACATAGCGATAAATGTGTCATCACTCACTTGCTTTGCCGCCTCACCATACCTCCTCTGAAGTAAGACAGGACCTCCCCCCTGCTCTCCCCCACTTTTTCCTTCCTCTTCAAAATCATGTGTGACACTGGAAAATGTTCTTTGATAGTAATAAACATGATAGTGATTCAAGATGGCTGACGCTTTCTTCCTTTTTCTTGTAACCTGTGGAACAAATAGTTTTTAAGTTCAAATGTATTGAAAAGGTATCAATCCAAGATATATTAGTATTTTATTTATTTTTCGTCCAATTACAGAGTATTTTGTGTAGAACGTTGACAAAATGTTGAAAAAGTAAAGGGTGATCAATATTCCCACTTTTTTTTTTAAGGCACCGAGCAAATTTCAGGTCTGCTCAGCGCAAACTTTATGCAACTTCTGGAGCACGTTTACTGTGAACACTGAGGCTGTACCCGCTTTAGGTTACAGTTATAACAATGGCCAAGTAGGCTACCGTGGCCATTTGATCATAATGTAGACCTATCAACAACAAAAAAACAATGGAGAAAATGCATCTCATAACATTGTAACATGGAAATGTTCTGTTATTCGGCCGACAGTTGCAGCATATGTGTGGTGTTCAATGTAGACAATCCATGAGACTTTTGAAAATAACAGGGATTGTCATTCACCTGTTTATCCACTTGTGTTGTGTGATGCAAGAAACCACTTTACAAAATAACATTCATTAATCATTGCCATGCCATTATTACAGAGAATCAGACAAATGATGCTACCCTCTGCATGTTGGCTATTTAGCCTGTTCAAGCCCTGCTCAAAATACAACACTGCCCTTTTTGAGACAGAAAAAATACTCTTTACCTGACTTGCTTTTCAAAGATGGCTAAAATGCACACGTTTTGTGCTCTTGTAGGAAGTAACCACTACCCTATTGCTGACTACAAGTGATGGGCTAATAACTCACTAACTAGTTAATAACTCACTAACTAGCAAAGGATATGAACAAAATGTGCACATGTGGCTACATGCAGCTCTTGCTTCCATCTCCAAACAAGTGCATCTACTCACGACCCCTCATACTGTAAACACAGTCCAGTTCAAAGGGAATGGCCTAGATCCATATATGGCAATGGTCTATTTGCATATAGGGGAACTGCTGCTCTGAATGGTTATGGCGCACCGGTCTGTGTAGTGTATGTGCCTGTCAATGCAATGAAATCCTACTCCAATGTGCTCTGCCTACAAGAAAATCTCTTGCAGAGTTAGTATGTTGCACTGAAAGTGGCTAATATTGCGTTGATTCGTTCACAATTGGCACAGTAGAGGGAAATATTGATAGTGTTAACTAAACTAATTGGGATGCTCAATCTCGTGCTTCTCTGCGCGGGCTAATTTTCCTTCTACCAGGGAACATTGAGGGTGATTACTTTCTGAAGCCACTGTACAAGTCAGTGCCAGTACCTTATTCAATGTGCAGGGTTACAGGAGTGGTTGAGGTAGGTTTATACATAAGTGACTGGTAGTAGGATATACATGTAAACAGGGCTGAAAAGTGACTGGTAATAGGAAAATATCAATATTTATGGTAATATACTGTAAACAGGAGTAATAGTGACCAGTGGCAAGATAAATAGATACTAATGGCAATCAATAACAGCAGCATAGGTTTGAGGCTGCGTGTGTGTGTAAATGTTTGCCATCAGTAGTGAGTGTGCGTTTGAGTAAGGGTGAAGGGTTGTGTCAGAGTGGGTCGAGCTCTTTGGATGGGCATCGAGTTAATGTGGATAGTCTGTGGGAGATCAGTAGTTGTTAGCCATTTAACAGTCTTATAGCCAGGGATAGAAGCTGTTTAGGGGTCTGTTGGTCTGAGCGTTGATGCACCGGTACTTAGGGCTGGGCGATATGACCTAAAACTCATTTTTTTCCCCAAACTTATGAGTGATTCAAGGTATATATATGTATATATATACAGTGCCTTGCGAAAGTATTCGGCCCCCTTGAACTTTGCGACCTTTTGCCACATTTCAGGCTTCAAACATAAAGATATAAAACTGTATTTTTTTGTGAAGAATCAACAACAAGTGGGACACAATCATGAAGTGGAACGACATTTATTGGATATTTCAAACTTTTTTAATAAATCAAAAACTGAAAAATTGGGCGTGCAAAATTATTCAGCCCCCTTAAGTTAATACTTTGTAGCGCCACCTTTTGCTGCGATTACAGCTGTAAGTCGCTTGGGGTATGTCTCTATCAGTTTTGCACATCGAGAGACTAACATTTTTTCCCATTCCTCCTTGCAAAACAGCTCGAGCTCAGTGAGGTTGGATGGAGAGCATTTGTGAACAGCAGTTTTCAGTTCTTTCCACAGATTCTCGATTGGATTCAGGTCTGGACTTTGACTTGGCCATTCTAACACCTGGATATGTTTATTTTTTAACCATTCCATTGTAGATTTTGCTTTATGTTTTGGATCATTGTCTTGTTGGAAGACAAATCTCCGTCCCAGTCTCAGGTCTTTTGCAGACTCCATCAGGTTTTCTTCCAGAATGGTCCTGTATTTGGCTCCATCCATCTTCCCATCAATTTTAACCATCTTCCCTGTCCCTGCTGAAGAAAAGCAGGCCCAAACCATGATGCTGCCACCACCATGTTTGACAGTGGGTATGGTGTGTTCAGGGTGATGAGCTGTGTTGCTTTTACGCCAAACATAACGTTTTGCATTGTTGCCAAAAAGTTCAATTTTGGTTTCATCTGACCAGAGCACCTTCTTCCACATGTTTGGTGTGTCTCCCAGGTGGCTTGTGACAAACTTTAAACAACACTTTTTATGGATATCTTTAAGAAATGGCTTTCTTCTTGCCACTTCCATAAAGGCCAGATTTGTGCAATATACGACTGATTGTTGTCCTATGGACAGAGTCTCCCACCTCAGCTGTAGATCTCTGCAGTTCATCCAGAGTGATCATGGGCCTCTTGGCAGCATCTCTGATCAGTCTTCTCCTTATATGAGCTGAAAGTTTAGAGGGACGGCCAGGTCTTGGTAGATTTGAAGTGGTCTGATACTCCTTCCATTTCAATATTATCGCTTGCACAGTGCTCCTTGGGATGTTTAAAGCTTGGGAAATCTTTTTGTATCCAAATCCGGCTTTAAACTTCTTCCCAACAGTATCTCGGACCTGCCTGGTGTGTTCCTTGTTCTTCATGATGCTCTCTGCGCTTTTAACGGACCTCTGAGACTATCACAGTGCAGGTGCATTTATACGGAGACTTGATTACACACAGGTGGATTGTATTTATCATCATTAGTCATTTAGGTCAACATTGGATCATTCAGAGATCCTCACTGAACTTCTGGAGAGAGTTTGCTGCACTGAAAGTAAAGGGGCTGAATAATTTTGCACGCCCAATTTTTCAGTTTTTGATTTGTTAAAAAAGTTTGAAATATCCAATAAATGTCGTTCCACTTCATGATTGTGTCCCACTTGTTGTTGATTCTTCACAAAAAAATACAGTTTTATATCTTTATGTTTTGAAGCCTGAAATGTGGCAAAAGGTCGCAAAGTTCAAGGGGGCCGAATACTTTCGCAAGGCACTGTATATATATTTTTATAAGCATTGTTGTACAATTAAAGGTCAATACACTGCATTTCAGACAGTCAGCAATAATCTAATGAATTCCGGTCTTGTGAAGTTATACCTAGGCTAAATATAAGCCTTCCACAACCATAAGACCCACTAATAACTTAATTATTTTATCAAAATGGTTTATCCAGCTTTTTGTTGTTATTGCAATAGGCACTGATCTGGCTTTCAAGTCTGTCTATGAAAATGCCCTTTTTTTTGTTACAAATTTGTCTAAAACCATGCATAATGCACATTCACTAATAATGACTAACTTCCCTGCAGTGGCATTAGCTGATCTCAAAAAAAATGCATCAAAACAAGACAATGAACACAGGTCTCATCAAAAATCTCTCAAGCCCACGTGATAGTGACTTCGCCAGCTAATCTTTATATTTCAAGTTTAGTCAACGTGGATCTGTTTGCTAGCTTATAAGGCAGAACAGTTTAATTGTTTAATTACACCCTTTGCTCTGTCTCCAACTGTTTGAAAAGCATGTTAGCCTGTACTACTTTGTTCAGATGTTGAAATCAAGTGGCCTAACTTAGTTCTCAGACTAAGAACGAGTTGACAATTCCTTATATAATTGTGTTTTATGCTTCTTGCACATTTATGAAACAGACGAGACGGCTTGTATAACAGTCTTTCCAGAATCAATGTTCATTGATGCTCTCATTTTAGTAGTGACTGCGCTGCGTGCAGTTTGAGTAGTTGAGACATAAACATGGTATCGTTGGAAAAGTTAACATCTGTATTACTGTAAAATATGACCGATTCTGTTGGACTAAACTACAAATGCAAATAGTAAGTTGAAACCGCATGTCAGAGAGGAAGATGTGACCTCTCAACTTTGTTGGCGTGTGAGGCAGGGGGAGGGGCTTGGTGTGTGTGTAAACCATAGAGAAAGGGGCAAAGTGATAGGTTTCCTTCTCGCTAAAATCTGTCCATTTATAAGCTCAATGCGTTTCTATGGGCTTATTTTGGACCTAAGCTTGACTCCCATTGTTAGGGCGGCATCTCGTCATTATATAGGGATCTCTGGTGTAAATGTGGAGGTGCACAGAAGGAGGGAGAGACAAGAACAAAAATACAACGCGAGAACAAGCGGACATAAAAACTAAAAATAACAAAACCTTGATTCTTGCGATACAGACATTTGGAATATCACGCAAAAACATGCATTTGAATGAATCATTAATTTGATATATCGGCCAGCACTAACCAGTACCACCTGCCGGACGGGAGCATGGAGAAGAGTCCATGTCTCGAGTGGCTGGAGTCTTTGCCAAATCTTCGGGCCTGTGTGCACCTCCCCATTTACACCAAACAGACACCGCCTGGCATGTACGTCCTTGATGGCTGGGAGCTCGCTCCCAATGATGTGCTGGGCTGTCTGCACCACCCTCTGTAGGACCTTCCGATTGAAGGCGGTGCTGTTGCCATACCAGGTGGTGATCCAACCAGTCAGGATGCTCTTGATGTTGCAGCTCTAAAAGGTCTTCAGGATCTAAGGTGCCATGCCAAAAAAATTGAGCCTCCTGCGGAAGAAGAGGTGCTGCCGTACCTTCTTCATGACTTTTTTGGTGTGAGAGGAGTATGTAAAGTCCTCAGTGATGTGGACACTGAGGAACTTGACATTCATGACCAGATGAAGTGAGATGGGTTATTGGAGGATGGTGGGAGAGTTTCCACTTTGAAACCTGAGAACAATGAGACAGATATTTCACGGGATGTATAAATGTGAAGCATCCGGTTGGCGTTTCCACTCACTACCAAATATGGTAGTGAGAGGAAGCCCAGTGGGAGAAGATGGAACGAGATTCATTCTGGCTGACATTCTGCTAATTTACTCGTCGATTAAACATTTGATCTCAGTACAGTTTTCTGTTCCCAAAACGACAAAATTTTACGAACAGAGTGGACTAAGTTTAGTAGACTTTACACTTTGCCAAAGTTTGAAAAAATGCTGTTGTATACAAGGTGTTCAAAGGTGAATTTAGTTATTGTGCACTTCACAGAATAGGTGTTCCCCAACAGAAATATGCAAATGAATGCTAGAATGCAGCAATAAGATCTCGCCAGCTTGTGCTTGGCTCTGCCCACCTTCTTGCTTGTTCTGTCCATAATGGCTCATTTGTTCCCATTTGAAACAACAGGCTTTGGTCTATCTTGGTTTAGCTATAAAAATCTTTGAGATTAGCATCCCACAGAGCCGCTGATTTGTGATGTCATTTTGTATTTGGGAGCTTTTATTCCTAAAAGTGGCCTTTTACTCTCTGTAGATTGTCATTCACTGTTTATTGAAGGTAGAATTATGAGTTCAAATGATACGGTAGCTAAATACTAAGCCTATCTACCAAATATACTCATGTCTAGCAAGATGGAGGGCTATAAGACTCCTAGCAATGTGGAGGGGTTCAGGGATGGGCAGAAATGTTTGCCCAACTGATTGTAGCGATAGAAAGTACAGCTTCATTTGGTATAGAGATTCTACCAAAAAGGCAACCTCAACCTATTTTAACTTTGGTTAGCCGAGGCACACAGTGGGTGTATAGCCTTACCACAGCCCTATCTGTCCCTTGTGTTCAGTCGGTGACTTCCTGCTTCCCAAAGTTGAGACTGCGCAGGAGAAATGACAGATGAGACAGGTCCCCCACAATGGCAGGTTACCCTGGAGATATCACACGGCGCTTACTAAACGGTAAACACCTCAACCGAGTCGACCCGCTCACGCTGAGGTGCCAGGGATTGTGTGGGTTTTATTTTAAGAGTGAGGAGCTCCGATCTGAGCGAAACCACAGTTTCGAGAGCTGAGGGTTTGGTTCTGTTTTATGAAAGAAATACATTAGTCAGTCAGACATTTTGGGAGTTTGTTATAATGAGCAGTAGTGTGGTGTGTCAAGTCTTCCAACTCTGATGTTGTTTATCATGAAGTTGTTTCTTAGCCGTTGACTAACTGTTCACACAGGGAAAGAAACACTTGCTGAATAGAGAAGGTAGGAGTTGGAGTGCAGCTGAATAGTGTGGCTGCCACTCATGTAGGTCAAGGCCTGGTTTCATCAAACAGGCCCCAGCCCCAGACCTCTTCAGAATGAGTAGAAATAAATTGCAATGTTCTAGTGGTTTTGGCTCTGGTACTCGCTAACGTTGCCGCTGCCTTTGGGAATGGGGCGAGTGTGGGAAAAGACTGAGGAGGAGGGTAGGAGTCGCTGCCATGGGAGTGGAGCGGAGTGGGGATTGGGGAAGTTAGGCCCCTGTGATGTAGGAATATAGGAGCTCTAGTCAGCCTGGTTGATGGGAGTTTGACAGGCCAGCTCACGCATACTGATTCTATCTCCACCCGGTCCACTGTCTGCTTCCCTACTCTCCTAGTCCTCCCTGGGACCATGAAAGGGTTAAGTCATCCCACCCTTTTCTATCGCCTCCTTTTATTTCTCCCTTTATGACTTTGATGGTATTAAATAATCTTTACATGTCAGAGTGCACAGCTCTCCCGTGTTCATGTAGGAGAGCAATTAGATCAGAGTGGTAGCTCTAACTGTGCTTCATTGAAGTCTTAAAGTGACAGGGCGCCTCCCCTAAAGTTACTATTCCAATTAGAGGTCGACCGATTAATCAGAATGGCCGATTTAATTAGGGCCGATTTCAAGTTTTCATAACAATTGGAAATTGGTATTTTTGGGCGCCAGTTAAAAAAAAAAATCTATTTTTTTAAACATTTTTTAAAATATTTTTTTATACCTTTATTTAACTAGGCAAGTCAGTTAAGAACACATTCTTATTTTCAATGACGGCCTAGGAACGGTGCGTTAACTGCCTCGTTCAAGGGCAGAACGACAGATTTTCACCTTGTCAGCCCGGGATCCAATCTTGCAAATTTACAGTTAACTAGTCCAACGCAATAATGACCTGCCTCTCTCTCGTTGCACTTCACAAGGAGACTGCCTGTTACGCGAATGCAGTAAGCCAAGGTAAGTTGCTAGCTAGCATTAAACTTATCTCATAAAAAACAATCAATCCTAATCACTAGTTAACTACACATGGTTGATGATATTACTAGATATAATCTAGCGTGTCCTGTGTTGCATATAATCTGACTGAGCATACAAGAATACAAGTATCTGACTGAGCGGTGGTAGGCAGAAGCAGACACGTAAACATTCATTCAAACAGCACTTTCGTGTGTTTTGCCTGCAGCTCTTCGTTGTGCGTCAAGCATTGCGCACAACCGATCAACTCCTGAGATGAGGCTGGTGTAACTGAAGTGAAATGGCTAGCCAGTTAGCGTGTGCTAATAGCGTTTCAAATGTCACTCGCTCTGAGCCTTCTAGTAGTTGTTCCCCTTGCTCTGCATGGGTAACGCTGCTTCGATGGTGGCTGTTGTTGTTGTGTGGCTGGTTCGAGCCCAGGGAGGAGCGAGGAGAGGGACGGGAGCTTATACTGTTACACTGGCAATACTAAAGTGCCTATAAGAACATCTAATAGTAAATGGTTAATGAAATACAAATGGTATAGAGAGTAATAGTCCTATAATTCCTATAATAACTACAACCTAAAATTTCTTACCTGGGAATATTGAAGACTCATGTTTAAAGGAACCACCAGCTTTCATATGTTCTTTCTTACATGGCACATATTGCACTTTTACTTTCTTTTCCAACACTTTGTTTTTGCATTATTTAAACCAAATGGATCATGTTTCATTATTTATTATATTAAGTTAAAATAAGTGTTCATTCATTATTGTTGTAATTGTCATATTTTTTTAAATAGGCCGATTAATCGGTATCGGCTTTTTTGGGCCTCCAATAATCGGTATCGGTATCGGCGTTGAAAAATCATAATCGGTCGACCTCTAATTACAATATTCCTAAACCCAGATGGGAAGTCGGAGTCCCAATGCCATTGTGTTACCTACGCATTGCTGGAAGGCTGTGGTGAGGGATTTTTAATATTATCAGCTATTGTATAATCTCATCAGGAAAAAATGGCCTAGAATGGATAATCAGTTCTGATATTTTAAGTCCCTCACCAGTTTAATATGCCTGAAGAATTAGGTCAGTTTTTGTCTTCTTTTGAAATGAGGCTAACCTTAAGTCTGATCACTGAGCTATTATTGTGATTCATTGTATCGGGTGTGATTGAAAAGACAATTGATTTAGACATTGAGATTCTGAGCAGATTTAGCCTACATAAGGCTGTTTTTCAGATCGCTGTGTGGAAGACGAAGCAATAGCTAATTAGTATATTTAATTTGGTGTAGCTTACTACTTTATCTATATTGAGTTCGTACTGTCTATTTTGGTACGTTTCACTTTGTTCTGGCATTGCCGTACACGCACACACTGTCGGCCTAATCTATTCTACCACGAGAGACCTATTGCATTTCACAATTTGTGTGGGGATATTGTGGCAGTGTCATTTTTCCACATCCATTTTGTGCTTTTGCTTTCATAGAAGTCTCTTTTGCCCAGTCGGACAGTCCCTCAGCTTGACGGCTGACATTTCCAGTGAAAGAGCTCTATTGTCGTCAGTTAATTCCCCCCCCCATCCATAAAACAATGGTATCAATTGCTTCCACTGAGTACATCCACATTGCTGTAAAGAGCCAGGCCCATTCTCCTTCCAGCCAGTCAGCCACTCCAGGCAGGCAGTGAAACCTCGTCTTCATTCCCATTGACAGCCCCTGGTAGTTGTACAATACTAACCGATTCCAGCCCAGGCAGCTAGTCTAATAATATCTCTGTAGCATGAGAACCAACCTTTTATCGTGCCTGGCCTGCCACCTTGGAAATGCACAATTAATAATGGTCTCTGTATATATTTATTTTCCCGGGGCGGCTATCAGCGGGGCGAGACTGGCCGCTTTGGGCTCTCCTGCCCCTTTCCTAATGAATGGCTTCTATTCCATTTCCCTTCATTTTCCCCTGGACACTGACATTAACGTTGACGGATGATATGTTCGTTCATTGAAACTGGGATCTTAAGCACATTGTCATTGAAAATCGTATTCACCCTCCCACCACCACCACCACCACCACATGCTCTCATTCGCTTTCCCTTCTCTCTCTCTCTCCCCCCATCTCTCCTTCCTCCTCTCCCTGTCTCGGTGCTCTCTGTCAGCACCCAGGGACATGCCTTTAATATTCTTGTTAGAGCAGCTCCACTGCACAGTCTGAGGAGTTAACCCCCTCCTGCCAACAGCTAGCCTGGCGGCCTGGGGTCACTTCAGCACAGGGTACTTACTACACCAGCTAGCAAATGTTCTCCTCCAGGAAATGGTCCTGGGAATCTAACACAATGTTGCTTGCACAGTATGTCTCTGTTTCCTTGTGCATGTATTTCTAGGGACTGTTTACTTTTTGGTCAGTCAATCACTTTTGTCGTTGTGAAACTGTACCTCTGGGCTTCTGTCAAGGCAGAGACACTGACAGATTCTCTGGTTGCCTTCCTGCATGGACCTTTTCTTTGTATAACAGGTCCTGCCGTGTTGGCGGGTGCCAGGCGGGCATAGATGGCGGCATCATTCTGCTCCCTGCTTGCACATTAGCTGAGGCCGGTGCCAGATCTGTGTGAACGGGAGGATAATGACCCAGAACAGATCTGATAATGCTTTGGCTGCTGCTTCTGCTAGGGCAAACTGAAGAGCTCAGCTCATAGTGTCATTATCATACTGTGTGCTGTGCCCTGCTCACTTCAGCCAAACCTCTTTTGTGAGCTGCTGCCTGCTGCTGCTTCCACTGCCTCTATGGTCTGTCAACACAGCAGAGCCGGGGAGAAGCCATCCCATCGCTCTGGAACTCAGTCATGGTACACTGCTTCAGAGAGGCTGCTGTTGTTCGCTAAACTGATGAGATTCCAGTGCAAGGATCCAGAGCGGAGCTAAGTTAAGCCTCCAGTGGCCAGACTCGGACCACATCAGTCTTTTAATGGGCAGAATGGGTACAGGCTTTCACCCTGCCTGTGGTGATGTCTGACCATGTCAGCTGACATGATTTAACAAGCCGATGAGAGACTTGCTGTGTAAGTGACGTAGATCCTAGTACACAGTGTGTCTTGCCATCAGCCTAGGTTGTGTAAGTATCCTATGTGTCATTACACACCAACACGATGCAATATACTGTTCCAACAACTACACTACATATGCGAGAGTATGTGGACACCCCTTCAAATGAGTGGATTCGGCTATTTCAGCCACACCCGTTGCTGACAGGTGTATAAATCGAGCACACAGCCATGCAATCTCCATAGACAAACATCAGCAGTAGAATGGCCTTACTTAGTTAAATTTAAAAAATAATACTGAAGAGCTCAGTGACTTTCAGTGTGGCACTGTCATAGGATGCCACCTTTCCAACAAGTCAGTTTGTCAAATTTCTGCGTTGCTCAAGCTGCCCCGGTCAACTGTAAGTGCAGCTATTGTGAAGTGTATACGTCTAGGAGCAACAACGGCTCAGCCAGGAAGTGGTAGGCCATACAAGCTCACAGAACGGGACCGCCGAGCGCTGAAGCGCATAGTAAAGGGTCGACCGATTAATCGGAATGGCTGATTTAATTAGGGCCGACTTCAAGTTTTCATAACAATCGGAAATCGGTATTTTTGGACACCGATTTGGCAGATTTTTGTATTTTTATTAACCAGGTGAAATTGTGTCACTTCTCTTGCGTTCATTGCACGCAGAGTCGGTTTGGGCCGCCTGGCTCATTGCGAACTAATTTTCCAGAAATGTACGTAATTATGACATAACATTGAAGGTTGTGCAATGCAACAGGAATATTTAGACTTATGGAAGCCATCCATTAGATAAAATACGGAATGGTTCCGTATTTCACTGAAAGAATAAACAGTTTTTTTCGAGATGATAGTGTCCGGATTTGACCATATTAATGACATAAGGCTCGTATTTCTGTGTGTTATTATCTTATAATTAAGTCTGTTTGATATTTGATAGACTGCTCTGACTGAGTGACGGTAGGCAGCAGCAGGCTCGTAACCATTCATTCATTCATTCATTCAAACAGCACTTTCGTGCGTTTTGCCAGCAGCTCTTCGCAATGCTGTTTATGACTTCAAGCCTATCAACTCTCGAGATTAGGCTGGTGTAACCAATGTGAAATTACATTTACATTACATTTAAGTCATTTAGCAGACGCTCTTATCCAGAGCGACTTACAAATTGGTGAATTCACCTTCTGACATCCAGTGGAACAGCCACTTTACAATAGTGCATCTAAAATGGCTAGCTAGTTAGCGGGGTGCGCGCTAATAGCATTTCAAACATCACTCGCTCTGAGACTTGGACTAGTTGTTCCCCTTGCTCTGCATGGGTAACGCTGCTTCGAGGGTGGCTGTTGTCGATGTGTTCCTGGTTCGAGCCCAGGTAGGAGCGAGGAGAGGGACGGAAGCTATACTGTTACACTGGCAATACTAAAATGCCTATAAGAACATCCAATAGTCAAAGGTATATGAAATACAAATGGTATAGAGAGAAATAGTCCTATAATTCCTATAATAACTACAACCTAAAACTTCTTTCCTGGGAATATTGAAGATGTAAAAAGGAACCACCAGCTTTCATATGTTCTCATGTTCTGAGCAAGAAACTTAGCTTTCTTACATGGCACATATTGCACTTTTACTTTCTTCTCCAAAAGTTTGTTTTTGCATTTATTTATAGCAAATTGAACATGTTTCATTATTTATTTGAGGCTAAATTGATTTTATTGATGTATTATATTAAGTTAAAATAAGTGTTCATTCAGTATTTTTGTAATTGTCATTATTACAAATACAGTTAAAAAAATCGACATTGGCTTTCCTTGGTCCTCCAATAATCGGTATTGGCGTCAAAATCATAATCGGTCGACCTCTAGCGTGTAAAAATTGTCTGTCCTCTGTTGCAATACTCCCTACCAAGTTCCAAACTGGCTCTGGACGCAAGATCAGCACAATAACTGCTTGTCGGGAGCTTCATGAAATGGGTTTCTATGGCCGAGCAGCCACACAATCCTAAGATCACCATCCACAATGCCAAGTGTCGGCTGCAGTGGTGTAAAGCTTGTCACCATTGGAATTTGGAGCAGTGGGTTTGGCGGTTGCCTGCCCGAATGCCTAGTGCAAGCTATAAAGTGGAGGAGGAATAATGGTCTGGGGCTGTTTTTCATGGTTTGAGAAATCTTAACGCTACAGCATCCAATGACATTCTAGACAATTCTGTTGCTTCCAACTTTGTGGTGACAGTTTGGGGAAGGCCTTTTATTGTTTCAGCATGACAATGCCCCCCGTGCACAGAGCGAGGTCCATAAAGCAATGGTTTGTCGAGGTCGGTGTGTAGCAACTTGACTAGCCTGCACAGAGCCCTGACCTCAACCCCATCGATCACCTTTTAGGATGAATTGGAATGCTGACTGCGAGCCAGGCTTAATCGCCCGTCAGTGACCGACCTCACTAATACTCTTGTGGCTGATTGGAAGCAAGTCCCCGCAGCAATGTTCCAACATCTCGTGGAAAGCCTTCCCAGAGGAACGGAGGCTGTTATAGCAGCAAATGGGGGACCAACTCCATATTAATGCCCAAGATTTTGGAAAGAGATGTTCGACAAGCAGCTGTCCACATACTTTTGGCCATGTAGTGTATATGTCTTATTGCAGTCTTTAATGTTGATGAGTTTATTTCACCCAGCCTTTGTCATGTGGTTTCTTGTCAGAGAACGTGTTGTTTTCGCCATGTAATACACACACACACACACAGGCACACACTGCAGCAGGCACATTAGCCTTTACATTCTTACTGATTCGTGGCATTGGGAGAAAGGCATATTGATAAATACCTGGAATACTCACTCATCGAAATTGCTAAACTAAATTGGGCAGAACTGAGACTTATGCGGCGCAGTAAATTAAACAAGCAATCTTCTCTGCTGGGTGACAGCACAATGGTGATTAGGTTTTCGTGTGAGTTACCATTCATTATGTATGACTGTGCTGTGGGCTGCCTGCAGTTATATAGACCCACAGTCCATTGACTGGGCGCATTATCAGAGACCGAGCGAGCGGGAGGGAGTTAAAAATTGCTTTAGTTCCTGTCCGAGTTCCATTTTCAGCCAAATGAAGGTGGAAACCCCAAGCGTGTAGTTTGGCGTCCTGCGTGTGTGAAATGTGGTGGGGGTTCTCCAGGAGGTGTTCGCTGCTTTGTGTTCCGGGGCTATTTCCACAACGTCTTTCGCTAAATACACACCAGCCACTCTTCGTTTGTCAAAGCCCTCTCTGCCTCTAACTTGCTGCTCCCGCCCTAATATAAGGCGATCTTTGTTTCATCTGTAGCTCCATGTACGTTTCCTTACAACTCGTACGTATCTTGAGAGGCTTGCTCTGTTTAGCTTGTGACATTTTCAGTAGCTTACATAACTGTGTTCAGCAAACACTAGAATCCTATGCTATGACAACATGATTTTGCTGAGCACAAGTGTTGATGATCAGGGAGTCTGAGCTGAGCAGGACTGTTAAGATGTTTCATAAGGTTTAAAGGGTGTCAAGGTTTTATAAGCATAGGCCTATTTGATGAAGAGCGTCACCTACTTTCCATGGCTGTCCAGTCCACACACTGTCTTTGTAGACCTTAACAGCAGACCCAGGAATAGGCCTATTGCAAATATTTGTATTTTTGTCAACATTCTGATTTTGCTGTGAGATTGACCTGGTAGTTATGTTGTGTTGGAGTGCTCCATTACCGTATTAATGTGTTGCAGTACTCTTATTTAGTATAATTATATTTAGCCTCAATAGAATAGCGGCAACAACGAAAAATAGATGTGACCTAATGGAAATACATGTGAGCTAATTGCCCCTCTGAAAACGGTATCTATGTGTTCGGCAAGGCTGGACAGATTCTTATGAAAGAGTGGAATGCCAGAATTGAATGCGTTTTCACATTGCGTGTGTGTTCGTTTGATAATTGCAATCACCAAGGAATTTTCTGCCCACACACAACTTATGAAACGGGAGCTGAAACGAACGCTATGTTTGTTATGCTTGTCGAATTCTTGCCATCTCTTCGGCGAGGGTGGATTTCTCTAGCGTGAGCAAGTCTCTCTCCATTGTCCCAGTGTTGGCGGTTCCCACATCGTACAACAGGATGCGGTCGTCCTCAGTTGGCCCCTAGCCTTCAGTAGTCACTCGCTCTACTCATCTGCAGTGCAGCAACCATTTTGGGGCTGCACTCTGTTCTGAGATGCTCTGTGGGAAGGACCCCCAGGGGTGGGGTGTTCTCTGATAAGCATTTCCCAAATCTATTTCTCACTATATTTCTCCCATTGGTTCATTTGGACAGCTAGACATTGTGTTGTAACTAGCACTCACCACAACACACACCCCTGGCATTGTTTTCCTATCAAGCCAAATTGAATTTTAACTGCCCTCATGAAGCATGAAATACTGGGCTTTATATTGACTCTGGCAGGTATTTAAACTTCTGATATGATCCAGACCACAGTCATTAAATCGTCAAACTGACGCAATGTGTCATTGCTTTTGCCTGAAGCCAGCATGGCATGTTTTTCCATTCAGGGATTCCAGCATTTGTCTCTCTCTCATAAACACTGGGCATCTGGTTGCCTGTAGTAAGTCTTCATTAGCGTAGAGGTTGATGTAAAAATGCGGTTGAAATTCTATAGAGAAAGCAGCCTCCTTGGTTCTCATTTCGAAGCTTAGAAGAGGTATGATAAATGTAGCCATCACCTATTGACCCATAGAGGTCAACTTGGTGCACTTAACCCCCAACCCCCCTATCTCAGTCAGCCCGTGGATACTCTGCACCAGGCCAAATTTGTCTAACTATTTTTACTTTTTTGACCGCTGTCTTCTACTTTGCACCGACTTATAATTACCAGCTAACTGTGTACTGTCTTGTTTACAGTTCACTGTTAGATTCTTCCCCAATTCCTCTATGCAGAAATACATATTATTGGCCTTCAGGGATGCTTGGCCTTCAGCAATATTCTCTTTTATGATCTCAAAATAGGCCATCCACGTGAATCGTGTAGATCTGAAGAAAAATGTTTGGGAATGGGAGGGGTGGTCTCTTTCTCATATCGAGATCATCCCGACTCGTTCTACAATGAGAATATCAAACCAAGTTCAGAGCGCGGTGTCAGATATGTCAGATGAGAATGAGTGCTTCATCCAAAATCAGCTGTGATCAGCCAGACTCATCCCCTACCAGCCGTTACTCACCTGCTTCTCCGTCCTCTCTTTCTGCTAATCTCCATCAGTTTTAAAATGTAATTGAGCCATGATGGGTGTACAGACGGTGAGGAGTCTTCTGTTGTTAAATGTGTTTAATTATTGGAGCAGCTCGCGGTGTGAGCCAAGTAGATGCACTACTTTTAATTTTGCCTGTAAGAACCAAGAGCCCAGGCCAGTCTGTCTAGGCTTCTCTGTCACGCAGCCATAGAGTAAAACAAGAGCCCAGGCCAGTCTGTCTAGGCTTCTCTGTCATGCAGCCATAGAGTAAAACAAGAGCCCAGGCCAGTCTGTCTAGGCTTCTCTGTCACGCAGCCATAGAGTAAAACAAGAGCCCAGGGCCAGTCTGTCTAGGCTTCTCTGTCACGCAGCCATAGAGTAAAACAAGAGCCCAGGCCAGTCTGTCTAGGCTTCTCTGTCACGCAGCCATAGAGTAAAACAAGAGCCCAGGCCAGTCTGTCTAGGCTTCTCTGTCACGTGCCATAGAGTAAAACAAGAGCCCAGGCCAGTCTGTCTAGGCTTCTCTGTCACGCAGCCATAGAGTAAAACAAGAGCCCAGGCCAGTCTGTCTAGGCTTCTCTGTCACGCAGCCATAGAGTAAAACAAGAGCCCAGGGCCAGTCTGTCTAGGCTTCTCTGTCACGCAGCCATAGAGTAAAACAAGAGCCCAGGGCCAGTCTGTCTAGGCTTCTCTGTCACGCAGCCATAGAGTAAAACAAGAGCCCAGGGCCAGTCTGTCTAGGCTTCTCTGTCACGCAGCCATAGAGTAAAACAAGAGCCCAGGGCCAGTCTGTCTAGGCTTCTCTGTCACGCAGCCATAGAGTAAAACAAGAGCCCAGTGACAGTCATGCTTGCACCTTTACATAGTTGAAAACCGCGTGTCTCTAGCCCAAGCCATTCAAAAGCTGTGCCCCATATCATCCGAGCTATCTTTTCCTCTTTCTACTTCAATTCACACCCATTTCATGTCATTGAATAAACCATGTCGCGTGCGGTTTTAAACAACTGGAAGGCCACTAATTGTTGGTTTTGATAACAAACAACCATGTTAAGTCATGTTACCTAGCTAGCAAAAAATCTGGTGAGTTGACCAATAGGCTATGCACACTTAGATGGCACAGGAGGAGTGGAAAAGGGAGAGATGGCCTACTCAAAGGTACGATGCATATGCCTAATCAATGTAATTCTAAGCTACAGTATCTTAATAAAAACATCATTATATTTTTCTGTTTGTTATATTCTGTTTCGTGCCTATCTTTTCAAATGTTTCCTAATTATTGGCACCCTTGATAGATAATCTCTTATCAAGGGTGCCAATAATATGGACATGAATGCAAATGCATAATGATCTGCATGTCATTTTGTCAGGAAGGGAAAACGCACTATATGAAACAATCTTTAGCCTGCTATTCAGATAACTATACCATCTCACACACACGCGCACACACACTGCTCCCAATGTAGAAAATGTAGGACCAAACAGAACTGAACTGACACCAGAAAAAGAGCACTTAGAATTACATTGGTAAGGCATATGCATCCTACCGTCGAAGCGTACTGTATCTCTTTGGGTAGGCCATCTATCCCCTTTCCGCTCTTCCTGTGCCGACCAAATTTGTGCATAGCATATTGGTCAACTTCCCAGGTTTTTGTTAGTGGCCTGCCAGTAGTTTAAAAGCATATCAAGGATCTGGGAAGATTCTGTATGGAGGAATGGTCTAAGATCCCTCCCCATGTGTTCTCCAATCTCATAAAACATTTGAGAAAAAGGCTCAGTGTCGTTATCCTCGCAAGGGGAGGATGCTAGAGTATTGAAAAGAGGGGTGCTGATCATTTTTTTTAATATATATATATATATATATATATTACTTAAACAATCTCCAAAAATATTGTAGCATAAAATATAGCTCAGTACTTTTTTATACAGTATTTTTTGCTAATTTTATCAAGGGCCAATAAATATGGACCTGACTGTATATTCCTTACTTCATTCTTCCTGCCAAATCACAGGGATGCCTTTTGGATATGAGCAAATCAACCATTTCTGCATACTTTCTGCAGTAACCTATTCTATTATACAGTAAACAGTTTGGAGTTAGATTCAATGTGTTGTATTGAGTACTGGTGTGAATATCAGGGACAGGTTTTTGTGAAGAACATGCAGTACATATAGAAAACGAGAACAGGCATCCTGGGGGGGTACATGTTCGCTATTGTGATATTTGGCCTGGTATCGCATCATTAGTCAAACTTTAGTATTGTGACAACCAGTGCCTGACTGAAATAGGTTCCAGTACTCATTTTGGAATGCCTGTACAGTTGTATATTTAGGTGCAGGAGTTCCACAATACTTTTGAGCAAATATTCTGTAAGAGGAACAGGAGCTCAACCAGTAGAACATTTGAGGCGCTCTGCTCCGGTGTGCTCCTGCCCAAGTCGAGCACTGAACAACGCTAAAAATGGGGGGGGGGTACCCTTTTAGGGACTCGCCATTTTGCATCCTTTACCTTGTACCTTCTAAAGTGACTTTGGCTTGAGATATATCCTCCTCCCTCAGCTTTGATCTGACCTTGGTCCTCAAATATCAGTTTTTTTTGGATCTGACCAAGGAGATAAGGAAATTATTGCAAAAATCATATGAAGCAAATTTGGATGAAGGAGGGCAGTGACGCAGATAAACTTCCTAGTTGGATTCTGTTTCACCCCCCCTTTCCCGCCAGCAGTGTAAAGAATTGCATGGCAGCTTTTGTTCTTTTGCAAATCCACCTTATAATGTCTACAGCAGGCTCCGTGTGTGAGCTTGTCTGATTTAAAAACCGTCCTCCAGTGCCCAGCTATTGCTACACAATACACCACCACCCTGCCCTAGATTCTGTTAAACCCAAGCCAAATCGCTCTCCACTGTCAAGTCCTCTGGAAGTGAATGGTAAGTGTCGGTTGAAAAGACTATGCAGTCGAAGAATATGGTACAGGTGACAGGTATAATACCATAGTGTCTTTAACATGCTGCCAAGTTGGTTTTGCTCTGGTCTTCAGATGTCCCCCCCCCACTTCAGTGTTCCGCATGACACTGATTGAGCCATTTCACACAGCTAAGCCGTGCTACGAGTCCCACTTTATAATGAAATAATACTGCTAAATCAAAGCTTGACAAATCTACTTTCTCCATGTTCTCACATTGAGGATTGGGGGGATTAGACAATTTTTTTTTTGTAGTGCCACCATCTTTTCAGCTGCTTTTTAAGAATTCATTCCAAATAGCAAAATGTGTGAATACAATAAAGGGTGGGGGGAGCATTGTTAAGGGGAGCTGGCTCTGTGAAAAGGATATTATTATCTAGCAGTTAAGCCCAACATGTACATGAAAATATCCAGAATCCCTTTGCAGCGGTTTTGGCACCAGGCAGTTGTTAAGCGGGAGTCTTCTGAGACTCCCACCCCCCCTCTCTCATCGTCTCATGCGCCCAAGCAGTTTGACATTACAGTGCGTGATAAAGTTGTTGAAATGCCACAGATCATGAAAAATTGAAGAGGGACTTTTTTTTTTTTCTCCATTCAATGGAGTTTTCCTTAGCTTTCCTCTGAGACCTAGATCCTGATCTGAAATGCTGGAATGAACAGCGTAGTGCTTGTGTGCAGTCGTCTAGTTAGACTGACTTACTGCAAGTCAGCACGGCAGGAAGTTTGTCTAGATGAGACAACCCAACTTTTCTACAGGGACGGAGTTGTTGGAAGGTCGGTCATCTAGATGTCGACAGTTGGGGCCTTTCCATCTACAATGTGTTTTGCCCCTGACGCACCATCAATACAAATAGGCGTCAATATCCGTCCGGGCTCCCATTTTAAAACAACGACACTGTGTGGTGTTTGCTGTGCATTCAGCACTTTTGAAAAGCCATCAGAGTATTGAGCCGCAATTTCCTTCAAGGTCTGCATCAATTCCTCTCCTCTCTTTTGACTGTGACAAATGACAAGGGGCGTATGAATGTATGAATAAATGAATGAATGAATGAATGAAACCCAGCGCTGCTCACTCACTCACATGTACCCCTCATAAAAATCACCAAGGCAGTTCCTCTGTGATTGCCTCGCTTGAAAACTTCTCATCAGACGAGTGTTTTGGGTGATTAATCAGGATATTGACCATTGAAGGCAGATGGGGGAGGGGTTAGTTAGGGTCAGGGTCTTTTGGTTGGTGGTGGTGATCATCGTCTAGCAACACCCCCAAGGGCAGGAATGTTTGGGTTGCGTTGTACGACAGGTGGCGAAGAGACTAATTGATTTATGCTCATGGTGATATACGATCTATCCCCTATTCTCCTCCCTACAAATACAAAAAGCAGAGAACGCCGGTGTCGCCCTGTATTATTACAAACTAGGCCAGTTAAAACGCAGAGCTTTCAACATTAGCATATGAAAGGGAGCAGGAAAAGGTGTACTAAGCTTCTGTGGTTTACCTTTTTGTGAATGCAGTTGAAAATATGACCAAGCGGTCATTATTTTGATGGCACATGGGAAATTATAATCTCATCATAATATTTACCAGCATTCTGAAATTATAATCACACAATATGATTTAGTATCTTGCCACTTTTTCCATGCTGCCCCGGGGGCAAACTTTACTAAATTAAATATTGGTGCAAAAATAGCTTCCCTATTTCAGTGGCTTGGTCAGATTAATGGCTTGACCAATGTGACACTTCTTATTGTGTACCTTTTTAATTATGTTATGATTGATACTGTTCGCTTAACTTACTAAAAGTGAACGAAAATGGCAGGACAAATGCAAAACAGTATGTATGTATGTATGTATGGATGTTTTTTATATATACATATATATATTAGTGTGAAAGTTGAAATCCCTCTCACATGATTGTAAATCAGAGCAACTCCTATCGTCACCCGGTTATATTCTGCACATTCTGTCTCATTGTCACGGCGTTTGAGAGGTTCTGTTGGAGTGAGTTGTGTGTCTCTACTGACAACTCTAATCTTTGTGTTTTGAGGTTCCACGGGGTGGCGTTGCATGACCCTCCCTGTTTATTTTGAAGGGTCTGAAGGACAATGGCGGTCTGTGACCTTGGCTTGAATGCGCATCTTTCGATCGCAGCGCCATCCTTTGGGATGTGAAGGGTCCATGGCTGTGGGGGCTTACTACTAAGAGCCAATGGCCTGGGGGCGGGTGTGTATTTATATTGCGGGTCTGGTTAAAACAACACGTTATGTTTGTCTAATGCGAGCTCATGACTCTGGTCACAGGGCTGCCATTTCCAGATGACCTCCAGTGAGGAGACGACTGTTGTAACAACGCTTCACTCCCTCCGCACTCATTTATTCACACTTTCATATTTCATGGCCCAATGTGGCAGGGAGCCGCTGTCAGAATGAGTTAGAAAACGGCAGGTGTGGATGAATGTTGTTCTTTTGAGAGCTAAATCCTCCTGTTGAGGAGGCCCAGTCTCTTGCAGGTGGAGCTGTGCTCTCGATCGGTCCCACTGTGTTATCATTTCAAACCCCTGCGATGGATACCTCCCGATTGAGCCAAACGGTGTGGGTCACGGCTATCGGGTTCCATTTGAAAGGCAGACGTACGTATTTGGCAGCCGTCCAACCTGCCCCTCCATTTGTGTGTGTGTGTTAAGAGGTTAGCGTCTGCGAGAGCGTGGTCTCCAACAGCAAGGATAAAGATGTGATTACCCCAGGCTACTCCTGTCTATTCTCATCAGCGTTGGCTCCGAGCCTCACACCCAGCCCCCCCCCCCTCCGTAAATGAAGCCATGATGGACCTAGTGGACCAGCAAAAGGCCAGACATTACAAGCAAAGTTGACACGCTGCGCCAGCAGCAGCTGAGAGGAACGACGAGCAGAACTCCACTCAGACACAGGCCAGACCTGCAAACAGGAAGAGAGCGCTGCAGTGAGACAGGAAGTGAGGTCGGGGGTTACATGGGGCCCTAGCATGGGGCAGCTAATTGTCAGATTGGAGACACCGGATACCAGAGGAAGTGGAGCATGGAAACTAGCTTACAGCACAGAGTTTCTAAACCAAGAAATGCAACATGTGAGACTTCTGGGAATGCTTGTGAAGCAGACCATGCAGACCAGGCCGCGGTTTGAGGAGTTGATAAGGAATAACTTTTAGTTTCTCTTCGTTGAAAATGTTTTCTAAATCTAAAAGTGCAACCTAGATTCAAACCAATGTGTTAAGTAGTTGAACATGTTATTACTTCAACCCTGTGAAAGTTACGTTCTGAAACGTTTCATTTTAGTCAAAAACAACTTGATATCGAAGTGTCTTTGATTTTGATGGCCTTCACATGCGCAGTTCGGCGCAAGACGACCGCTAGACCCAATGACGCGTTTCTGCGAATCAGCAATGCTAGCCAACGTAGCCACAAGCGCGATCTGGGATTTCTATTGGATTTCTAGTCCCACTGTCCGGTCTTTGCTTACAGTTATATTTGACAAAAACCCATTTTAAATGGTCAGCCCTGGCAAGGATCCTTAACTGCAGTCCAAAACAGTTTTGTTATTCTTAAGGATTCATCGAAGATATTAATGTCTTTTTAGATATCCAGGTCTGCAATTCATGTCATGTTGCTTTCGGTAAAGTATGGCCTGGCACGTGCCACATTTCCAGTTTTCCCCTTGAAACTTGGCATTAATTACGATTTGCATTTGTGGCGGGACATATTAGTAAACAGTCGCTATGTTTTAGCGACGGCTTCTTTAGCGTAAACAAAACCGGTGCAACTAAACCAAGTGTCCCGTCTAACCGCTATCCAACCCAGAATTTCCCTGGTTGAAGTAGTCTTTGTCCCATGTCATGCTGAGGGTGATTTCTAGCCTCTGCCACCTGATTCACATTGCTGTAATTGAGTTGCAGCCATTCACACTGCGAATTTGTAGGCCTTAGATAATCCACACACACACACACACACACCACAAAAATACTTTTTTCTCCCACATTCACATGATGTCGGGAGGGGGAAAAAAAGAGCGCCCAATCTGGTGGCACGAGAGATTACCCGTAGCCGAGGGAGGGAGTGGGAGAATGTGAGAGAGACTTGTGAGTGAGGTGACTGTCACTGCCGCGGTACAGAGAGAGGGAAAGATTGAGTGAGGCTGCATGCAGCATGTGGATAAGGACCAAAGCTCCCAGTTTGAGGGGCTCTCTCTCCCAGAGCTGAGGATCTGCAAGCAATTGACTGGGAGAGTTCCTCTGCCAAAAAAAAGGGCGGATTTACGTTTTTGGGGTAAGCCCGAATTTGTCGGCCCTGTGAAACCTCGGGAACGGTCAGACCGAGTCCTTCTAAGAGGCAGCGGGTGCTCATTGGTTTCTTTTGTCTTTTTCGTTGCATGCCACTGTTTATATTAGGGGGTTTTGTGGTTGATTTGTCTAAGTTTAGAGAGCCGTGTCTGTTAGCTTTTCCTCTGCCTTGTCTTACCTTGTGCTGTCATGGTGAAGTGAAGGTCACTTACCGTTGTATTTTTGGAATGTCTTCAAAGGCTTCACCCTGTTTGTCAAACTCAACACACTCACCCATTACGTAACCAGTGGCATGTGGCCTACGACCTGCGAGTGTCAGATCAAGTGTAATTCCACTGTTTTACCTCATTTGGAACATCTAGTAACAGTTTTATTCCCAAGTTAAAATGGCAAAGATAAAGCAGAACTGAACAGCTTTTCATTAGGTTTAGGCAGAGCAAGTCAAGTTGAGTTTGGTGACCTTTACAAGTGAATAGGCTTTGGTCCAGTGCCCTACTTTAGGCTATAGGCCACGGCACACAGTAAAGCAGGACAGTGTTCATTTTAGACGGCCAACCAGACTGTGACCAGAGGGATGGGATTGCGGGTTTGTCCTGCCAGCACCACAGGGAGGTGATCAGTCCCTTCCAGGTGGTAACAGGAAAGACTGATAGGATGTGCATGATGACGCCAAGGCCAGCCCTGCCCCTGCCCAGCCCTGCCCCCTGTTCCTGAAGTATGCCTGCCTCTAGGACAGACTGTGTGCATCCACAGAGGATGTCCATGTGTCTAAACTATGGCTGACAAGTCACCTGGCAAAACCCCCATTAGGCTAGCGAACCACATTTGAGCTGGTCTGGACTGGCATATGGCTGTCTGGGGCTGGCCAACTACTTTCTGTCCTTTCTATGTGCTCGGGACATGTTTCCAGTTTTTTTTACTCTAGCCTTCCTATCTCATATGACTTTGAACCCTAGGAAATATCACTCTACCCCACTCCCGATTTGCTCTTTGAGTTTGCTTCAGGGTTGAAGCAACATTTGAACTTGCCTCTCAGAAGTCCCAGCTTTTAGGTGGTGAGCAGCTCCAGCAGCTGATGTGTAACACAGGCCTTTAATGATCCTCACTCTGTGTGCGGTCTGAAGCAAGTGGGTTACCTTGGTCTTCTTCGTGGAAAGTATTATGGCGTTTTCATTGCCGGGTGTGTGATATTGTGATTTCTTTAAGCAAATGAAACCCACAGAGTTATGAAACCCACAGAGTCCTACTGGAGCTAAGAATGGCTACAGTATGGTGTTGCTGTCGCAATTCCTTTGACACTCGGCTATTGTGTGATTTCGTTAGGAAACGTTCCTACAGTATAGGACCTAGTTATTGAATGGTTCCGATATTTATGTGTGTTCTCACAAAGCCCTTTGCCCTCGACTGTTCCGATATTATTGAGCGATTCGACGGAACTCGGCAATGGAATGTTTGATTTCCTGTGTCGTCTGAGAAAGAACTCGACTAAAGTATTGTTCCTATGTAGCCACAGGCAGCTTTGTCATCTGTGAATTTAGCTAATCATGAACTAGCGTTGCTGCTGACAGTTGAGGGGCTCTCTGCACCATAGTTTGTTGGTGGTTAACTTCCCCTAAAGCTGTGGAATGCTGGGAATCATCCCTCTCCTAGCGACGTGGCATGTGACAGTGGCCCATCCAAACCTCATCACTGACAAGAGATTGCTTCCTCTTTTTGTATCACACCTGTCTCCATATCTCGTCCCCCCCCCTTTTTACACCACCTCTCCATCTATTTCTATCTCTACACTGTCTCAAAATGAAGACAGTCCCGGTGCTTAACACGACTCTAGTAGGCCAGCATAGGGTTTGGAATTTTACGAAGGCTCATTCCTGGCCTACTATGTCTACTATAGAGTCTGGCTCGTTTAATGGTGAGGAGAGGGAAAGTGGGACAAACCCTCTGACCCAGAGTCATACACAAGGGTCCTTCACAGATATGTGAAGTGCTGTAATGTTTGGTATTGTCTGACGCATGTCTGGGCAGTGGCGACACTAAACTGGAGCCTGTGAAGATGTTTTGAATTTAAACACTTAACACTTTGTATGTGACTACTGTAGTACTTGGACTAAAGATCATTTAAATTGATTTGGTTTTGATGTTTAGCACTCACACTGACCGACTTCCTCCATTGCACTGAGGCAGTCTGTTAAGAGCTATTGTCGAGCGAGAGTGTGGGGGAGACTTATGATCCCCACAGCAGTCGTGAGCATGCAGGCGAGAGGGCGTAGCTAGCTCGAGACTGAACAGTCTGCAGTTCCTCTTCTGGAGCTTTGGGGCTACTCCTGACAGGATCTTGGCAGCGGGAAAACTTAAACAAATTCCCTGTGCCACTCCGGAGCGGCAGCTCGCTGAGGCTCTCCCTGTTACCATACATGCACAGCTCAGCGTGGTCCAGCTGTGGAGAATGACAAGCTGTTAAAGGACCAGGTGACCCCTCGAGGCCTTAAAGGGGGGCGGCTGTGCCTCTTCCACGGACCGGAGCTCTGTACTGCAGCCTTGTTGCCGTCTGACAGTGACTTGTGTTGCTGCCCGGCCCGTAGACTTCCTCTGAGATTACAAACAACAAGGATCAGCCCGGAGGATGGGGAGCTACACTATGAGGGCTCCAAAATGGCTCTATTTTGCCGAACCAGTGAAATAGCGAGAGAGGGGAAAAAGTCATCAGAAATGTTGCAGTCTGGGGATGTGGAGCAAGGAAGTCCAGGCCCTGTAATCCAGTATGGAAGAACGGGTGTGGAGGGCTCCTTCTCATAAAGCCTCGAACGAGCCAGACTCTCGCTCTCTTCCCCCCCCCTCCTCTCCCTCTCTCTCACTCACTCACACACGAAGCACAGTACTGTATTGTGTGTGAGCACTAGCTGCTCTGGTCACCGGCCAAAGCCAAGAACCCAGATCGCTGCAACAGAGGGCCCACAGCCACACAACTAAAGGGCGGGGAGGTAGGAGTTGTTATATAGTTCCGTGGACGGCCGAGCCAACAGGCACCGCTCACTATAGCTGTCAGAGCACAGCAGCACTTCAGCAAAAGAGGGGTGAGCCAGTTAACTAGATCTTTGGTCAGCTGGAGAAGGTTTTTTTCGACAGGGGGATGCAGCCGCCGGGCCTTGACTTGGCACACCGGCTCCATTTCATAACAACTGGTAAAGGCATTTGCCTGGCTTTTAATGGTCACTGCGTCTCCATAACGTCATCCAAATGCACAGTTTTCATCCCGCTCCCAGTGATGGTGGTGAGATCTGCACTGGAGGAGTGGAGAAGAAAGGAAAGTCTAAATTGAGTTTAGTGCCGAATTATATTATTGTGAATCTTGGGGAGACACTGGTGTTTTTCCTATGGTGCTGGAGCAGGGCTGGACTTGGACTGCATCATTTGTTTATTTTACTGGTCTATTGAGAGTGTCTGCAGGTCTCAAATCGCCTGAAATGTATCACGTTTTCAATCTCCGCTTCTTGATGGAGCGTCGACAGGCTACCACGTGGAGGTTTTTAAAGCATCTGATCAAACATTACCCTACATTACGTGTCTTCATTTAATTGTCATATCAAACTGGCTGGCCTACAGCATTGCAATGTGAAAGGGCACAGGCACTACATTTTGCTTTAAAACCTAAAAAGACACTATGGCACATTTAGTTATGTCATCGGAACACATTTTGTAATACGGAAATGCAGTAATACTGTTTTTCTCTGCGCTCCGAATCTGACAAGACAGAGGAATAGAACATTCAGTGCTCCCTGACTATGTGCAGTGGGAGTGCGTGACAGAGTCTTAGGATCAAGCTGTTCCACACACACACACAGACCGAGAGGGAGGGAGAGATCCTGGTGTGGTGGTATTCTCCTGGGATGCCGCTAGCTGGTGTGCCCCCCTCCCTCTATGGAGCGCAGCCTTTCTCCAGTGGAGAAAAATCTCCAATAGACGACAAGGGAGGTAGTGACAGCGGGGAGGGCCCCAGCTGCACTCAGGCCCCACTGCACACATCTCCCATAATGGCCACCTATCGATCCCCGGCCCTCCTTGTCCACACTCAATGCAGATCGATGCGCACCTAACAAAGAGTCTCGGGAGGCTACTTCACATCCTGCGGTGTGTTTCTCCACCGTAGAGGGGAGGACAGCTCTGTGTGTGTGTGTGTGTGTGTGTGTGTATATATGTGTGTGTGAAGGAGGGGAGGGGTGTACGTGTTCGGGTGCACTGGCCTATGTGTGCTCACTGTGGTATGTTTCTGTGGGCATGTGTATGTATTGAAAATCTTGTCCAATCACGTTAACAGACCTTGGCTGGACTGGAACAGGGATGCAGCAGTCAATAGTGTCAGAGCAAATAAAGCTTAAAATAGAAAAGGGTGCAGTCACCACTACTATCGAAACGCTACCACATGAAGACGTTAGCCTAGTGGAGCAAATCAGACACACAAACTGTTTCACCCTTTCGCAGTCCACATTCTCTCGCATCACTTCAAAACCCAAAAAGCAGAGGGAAGACCAAAAAAAAAGAAAAGGATTTGAAAACGGATTAATCAATCGAAGAGCCACATGAAACTTTGCTTGTTATTGTTAACAGTTGATTTATGAAGGTCTTGGATGTGGGTCAAGCATTCCCCTCCCACACCTCTGTTCCTCCTTACCCAGCTCGGTGCTCACCCCCCCCTGGTCTCTTCCCACTTCCCTTCTCTTCCCTTTGTCTCTCATCTGGTTCTGTGTTTTTGTTAGAAGACACTTGATTAATGATGCCAAAGACAAAAGGCTCCAGTTTGAGCCCAGGCCACGGCCCAGATAGAGCTAAGGTAAATAAACAACATGTGCTTTGGACAGCCACTGAGAGCAGGACTGGACTGGAGAAATTGATGACAGGGCTTCGTCTGATATATTATATGCATTTATATAGCCCTTCCTTGAGTGGGAAAAGTAGTGCGTCAATGTTCTATTTATACGATGGGTAGGCCTAGAATGCCTATTTGCTGTGTGTGTGTGTGTCCAACTGGCAGTGTGGACAGCTCAACAGTTGCTGTGTCATGTGACTGGGATCGAGGTCAGAGGCTTTGTACATGCACTACATTATCAAAAGTATGTGGACACCTGCTCGTCGAACATCTCATTCCAGAATCATGGGAATTCATTTTGAAAAAAAAAAAAAAATAGTGTTAATAATAATTTAAAAAAACATGTATTTGTAATAATGACAATTACAAAAATACCGAATGAACGCTTATTTTAACTTAATATAAAACATCAATAAAATCAATTTAGCCTCAAGTAAATAATTAAACATGTTCCATTTGGTTTAAATAATGCAAAAACAAAGTGTTGGAGAAGAAAGTAAAAGTGCAATATGTGCTATGTAAGAAAGCTAACGTTTCAGTTCCTTGCTCAGAACATGAGAACATATGAAAGCTTGTGGTTCCTTTTAACATGAGTCTTCAATATTCCCAGGTAAGAAGTTTTAGGTTGTAGTTATTATAGGAATTATAGGACTATTTCCCTCTATACCATTTGTATTTCATTAACCTTTGACTATTAGAGTTTCTTTAAGGCACTTTAGTATTGCCAGTGTAACAGTATAGCATCCGCCCCGCTCCTCGCTCCTCCCTGGGCTCGAACCAGCAACACAACGACAACAGTCACCATCGAAGCAGCGTTACCCATGCAGAGCAAGGGGAACAACTACTAGAAGGCTCAGAGCGAGTGATGTTTGAAACGCTATTAACGCGCGCTAACTAGCTAGCCATTTTACTTTGGTTACACTAGCCTCATCTTGGGAGTTGATAGGCTTGAAGTCATAAACAGCGCAATGCTTGACGCACAACGAAGAGCTGCTGGCAAAACGCACGAAAGTGAATGTTTACGCGCCTGCTTCTGCCTACCACCGCTCAGTCAGATACTTAGATACTTGTATACTTGTATGCTCAGTCAGATTATATGCAACGCAAGACACGCTAGATAATATCTAGTAATATCATCAACCATGTGTAGTTAACTAGTGATTATGATTGATTGTTTTTTATAAGATATGTTTAATGCTAGCTAGCAACTTACCTTGGCTTACTGCATTTGCATAACAGGCAGTCTCCTTGTGAAGTGCAACGAGAGAGAGGCAGGTCGTTATTGCGTTGGACTAGTTAACTGTAAGTTTGCAAGATTGGATCCCCCCGAGCTGACAAAGTGAAAATATGTTTTGCCCCTGAACGATGCAGTTAACCCACTGTTCCTAGGCCGTCATTGACAATAAGAATGTGTTATTAACTGACTTGCCTAGTTAAATAAAGGTATAAAAAAAATTGCCGCCCAAAAATACAGACTTCCGATTGTTATCAAAACTTGAAATCGGCCCTAATTAATCGGCCATTCCGATTAATCGGTCGACTTCTAATAACAGCCTTCTGGGAAGGCTTTCCAATAGATGTTGGAACATTGCTGCAGGGACTTGCTTCCATTCAGCCACGAGCATTAGTGAGGTCGGGCAGTGACGTTGGACGAATAGGCCTGGCTCACAGTCGGCATTCCAATTCATCACAAAGGTGTTCGATAAGGTTGAGGTCAGGGTCAGGCCAGTCAAGTTCTTCCACACCGATCTCAACAAACCATTTCTTTATGGACTTCGCTTTGTGCATGGGGACATTGTTATGCTGAAACAGGAAAGGGCCTTCCCCACACTGTTGCCACAAAGTTGGAAGCACAGAATCGTCTAGAATGCCATTGTATGCTGTAGTGTTAAGATTTCCCTTCACTGGAATTAATGAACCATGAAAAACAGCCCCAGACCATTATTCCTCCTCCACCAAACTTTACAGTTGGCACTATGCAATCGGGCAGGTATCGTTCTCCTGGTTTCCACCAAACCCAGATTAGTCCATCAGACTGCCAGATGGTGAAGCGTGATTTGTCACTCCAGAGAACACGTTTCCACTGCTCCAGAGTCCAATGTCGGCGAGCTTTACACCACTCCAGCCGACGCTTGGCATTGCGCATTGGTCATCTTAGGCTTGTGTGCGGCTCCTCGGCAATGGAAACCCATTTCATGAAGCTCTCGACGAACACTTAGTGTGCTGACGTTGCTTCCAGAGGCAGTTTGGATCCCAGTAGTGAGTGTTGCAACCAAGGACAGGCGATTTTGATGTGCTTAAGCACTCGGCTTTCTTGTTTTGTGAGCTTTTGTGGCCTACCACTTCGCGGCTGAGCTGTTGTTGCTTTTAAAGCTTTCCACTTCATAATAGCAGCACTTATAATTGACCAGGGAAGCTCTAGCAGGGCAGAAATTTGACAAATTTACTTGTTGGAAAGGTGGCATTCTACTGCATGACGGTGCCAAGTTGAAAGTCACTGAGCTCTTCAGTACGGGCCATTCTACTGCCAATGTTTGTCTATGGAGATTGCATGGCTATGTGCTCGACATTATACACCTGTGTCCACATACTTTTGGCTATGTAGTATGTATATAGTGGGCCACTGTTATTCATTTATCTGTATCTAAGCCTATGTTCCGTAGATGTGTTTTTTTTTCTCAGTACGGTGAAAAGAAGTTTCAACACCTGAATGCTTCTGTTCTCTTTCAGGCTTTACAGGAAGGAGGCTTTTGTCAACGAGGATGTTGTAAAGAAAATTCCATTGAATGATAAGGAACCATCCTTTGTTGCAAGTCAGAATATTGATATCTGTAGCTTTTAGTGTTGACAATAGTGCGGCTCAGTGCAGTATCTTACTTTATCAGCCTTCTGTGTGTGTGTGTGTGTGTGTGTGGGTGGGTGGCAGCATTGGCACAGCTGTAATTGGGCAATTCCACATTAATGTAATTGCGCTGAGGCTTCGATTTTTCTCTTAAAATGTATTCCAAACGAAAAACATTAATGTCAGTTTAACGCACCATACAACCCAATTTGACCAAAACACATTTACTGGAAGAACGGTGCAGATGCAAAGTTTGGTGACAGTATTTCTGTAAAAATCTCCCTCCAGATTATTTTTATTTTTATGCAAACACATAAAAAAAAAATGATGTTAAATATCTGCTCTGAATTAAGATTTAAAGATGTCTTCAGAAAGAATGGGCTATCAGCTATTACATGACACCTTGAGTGTGAAAAACTCGATTATTGAACTACAGTAAGTGAAGTGGTAACAGAATTGCGGCAACGGAATTTGGTCATGGGTCCCTGATCTGTACGACACAAATATGAATGTCTTTCTCTTCATGATGATGTTTCCTAAATAGGTAGAAATATGTAATATCCTCCTTTACATACTGTATTTGGGTATTTTTCTACCAACTGGCTATTATTTTCATGACATTGGCAAAGTAGTTTACCTCCATCTATTGGTCACGTCATTGCCATTGTTAGGAACGTTTGTCCCACAGACACCGCAGCCACATTGAGGACCTAAAGTAGAACGGGAGCTAATGACTGTTTCGCCCAGGGATGTAGCGGAGTCACGAAACCTTGAGTCTGAATCGAGTCCCAAGTCCCCAGTGCTTGAGTCCTGGTCCAAGTGCTCAAGTCTGAGTCACAAGGTCCACACAAAGTCAAAATAGTCATTTACCCTCTCAGATAGCGTAGTGGCAAGAGGAAGTTAGTCAAATGGTTTGCTTTCCTTTTTCCTTTCTGTCTGCGCTACAACATGTTTACCTATAGGCTACAGGTAACGTTACCAGGGCCACGTACAGTTGCGAAACGTTCTCGAACGTAGCAGATATGCTTGATAAGTGTAAAATGCGGCCCACCGATACACGATAGAAGTCCAATAAATGGAGCACAGGTATTATTGGTCATGTCTATTGAATGGTAGCCTTTTTTAGTTATTTTGATTTCACCTTTATTTTTTAACCAGGTAGGCCAGTTGAGAACAAGTTCTCATTTACAACGGAGACCTGGCCAAGATGAAACAAAGCAGTGCGACACAAACACCAACACAGAGTTACATATGGAATAAACCAACATACAGTCAATAATACAGTAGAAAAAAGTCTATATACATTGTGTGCGAATGAGGTAAGATAAGGGAGGTAAAGGCAATAAATAGGCCATGGTGGAGAAGTAATTACAATATACCAATTAAACACTAGAATGATTGATGTGCAGAAGATGAATGTGCAAGTAGAGATACTGGGGTGCAAAGGAGCAAGATAAATAAATACAGTATAGGGATGAGGGAGTTGGATGGGCTATTGATAGATGGGCTATGTACAGGTGCAGTGATCTGTGAGCTGCTCTGACAGCT